>NC_134806.1:44801082-44861082 GCF_046742065.1 Oratosquilla oratoria
CTTCCTCCTCTTCTTCTTCTCCTTCTTCTTCTCCTTCTCCACCTCCTTTTCCTCCCTCCTCCCCCTCCTCCTCCTCCTCTTCTTCTTCTTCCTCCCCCTTCTCATCCTCCTCCTCCTCCTCCACCTTCTTCTCCTTCCCCTCCTTTTCTTTCTCATTTTCCTCTTTCCTTCTCCTCTTCCTCCTCCTCCTCTTCCTTCTCCTCTTCTCCTTCTTGTTCCTTTTCCTCCTCTCCTTCTTCTCCTCCTTTCCTTCTTTTCCTTCTCCTTTTCCTTCTTCCACCTACTCTTCTTCCTCCTCCTCCTCCTCCTCTTCTTCTTCTCCTTTTCTTTCTCCTTTTCCTCCCTCCTCCTCCTCCTCCTCTTCCTCTTCTTCTTCCTCCCCCTCCTCCTCCTCCTCCTCCACATTTTTCTCATTCTTCTCCTCCTTTTCTTTCTCCTTTTCCTCTATCCTTCTGTCTTCCTCCTCCTCCTCCTCCTCCTCCTTTCGTTCTTTTCCTTCTCCTTTTCCTCCTTCTACCTACTCTTCCTCCTCCTCTTCTTCTCCTTTTCTTTTTCCTTCTCCTCCTCCTCCTCCTCTTCTTCTCCTCCTTTTCTTTCTCCTTTTCCTCCCTCCTCCTCCTCCTCCTCCTCCTCCTCCTCCTCCTCCTCCTCTTGCTGCAGGTGCGGCTGGGTGGTCGTAACCGGACTCGCTGGGAGTCGGACTACAAGCTGATCGACAATGAGGGCCTCTTCCAGGAATACCTCGAGATGGGTCAGTCTCCAAATTCCACATCGACACCAAATTCTCCATTCTTTGCCATCTTTATTTATATTGATATTATGTTCAATATCATTGTTGATATTATTGTTATTATTATCATTGTTGTTGTTATTATTGTTATTTTTATTATTATTATCATTATTGTTGTTGTTCTTATCATTATTATTATTTTCCTTTTTTGTTTTTTTTTTATCTTTTTTTTATGACAATTTTTTCTCTGGATTTATATATAATATTTCGTTTATCTGTTATATTCTTTACTTTTATTTATTCTAAGATATTTTTATTTGTTTATTAATTCATTTATTTATTTTTCCACTATTTTTAATGGCAGTTTTCTCTCTCTCTTTGCATTTATATATAATTTTCCATTTATGTATTATATTTTTATTTTATTTTATTCTTATAAATTTCTATTTATATTTTTATTTAATTTTATTTTGTTTTCCACAGTGCATTGGCTCCCCTATCTGTTATCCCCCCCTCCCCTGTTTCTCGAAATTAATTAAATTTTCACAAATATTACACAGAAAAACTTAAATATTTCAGGTTTTTATTAACAATAATTAATGAATAGATAAATAATGATAATGACAATTAATAAAAAATATTCATTTGAATGTGCCTACAAATATATCAACAGGTTTCTTCTCGCTTACAACGAGGGATAGCCAGCCAAGGCTTTAATAATAACAATAGTTGATAATAATGATAGTGATAATAATAATAATGATAATCATAATCATAATGATAATAATTATAGTAATAATAATAATAGTTATAGTAATAATAATAATAATAATGATAGTGATAATAATAATAATGATAATCATAATCATAATGATAATAATTATAGTAATAATAATAATAGTTATAGTAATAATAGTAATGAGGATGATTGAAATGATAATCATGATAATAATAATGATAATGATAATCGTAATTATAGTAATAATAGTAATGAGGATGATTGAAATGATAATCATGATAATAATAATGATAATAATAGCTAAAATAATAATAATAATAGTAATAATGATAACAATAGTAATTAATGATAATATTAATGATGGCAATAATAGTAATAATAATGATAATAGTAATTAATTATGATAATAATAATAATAATAATAATAATAATAATAACAAAAATAATAATAAATAATAGTAATAAATTATAACAATAGTAATAATTATAATAACGATAACAATAGTAATAAATAATGATAATAGTAATTAATGATAATAATAATAATGATAATAATAGTAATTAATGATAATAATAATGAATGGCAATAATTACTAATAATATTAATAATAACTATAATAACAATAGTAATAAATAATAATACCAATAATAGTAATAATGTTAATAATAATAATAACAAAAATAATAGTTAATGATAGTAACTAATGATGATAATAATAATAATAATAAGTAATAGTAATAATTACTGATAATACTAATGATATTAATAATAACTATAATAACAATAGTAATAAATAATAATAATAATAATAATAATAATAATAATAACAATAATATTAATAAATAATAATAGTAATAAATAATAATAACAATAATAGTAATAGATAATTATAATAACAATAACAATAAAGAATAATAATAATAATGGTAACAATATTGCCAACAACCGGTAACAGTTGTCTTCCTGTTCTTGTCCCTGTGGCGACAGTACTCCAGTTCGGCTTCATCACCATCTTCGTGGCGGCGTTCCCGCTGGCGCCGCTCTTCGCCCTCCTGAACAACTGGGTCGAAATCCGTCTGGACGCCCAGAAGTTCGTCTGCGAGACGAGGAGGACCGTGTCCGAACGCGCCCAAAACATCGGAATCTGGTTCACCATCCTCGACTTCATGGCCCATCTGGCCGTCATAAGTAATGTGAGTCTTTGAGTCAGTCAACTGCGACGCAAGTGTCGCTGTATAAGACGAAGATATCGCCGTATACGACGTAAATGTCGCCGTATAGGACGAGGATCTCGCCATATACGACGCAAATGTCGCCGTATAAGACGAAGATATTGCCGTATACGACGCAAATGTCGCCGTATAAGACGAAGATATCGCCGTATACGACGCAAATGTCGCCGTATAAGACGAAGATGTTGTTATATAAAACACCAGTATCATCGTGTAAGACGAAGATGTCGCCATATAGGACTCATATATCGCAACATAAGACGCATGTATCACCACATAAGACGCACATATCTAAGGCTACAATACCACTACATGGGACGCCAACATACAACATATATACCACCACATAAAACACATATATCACCACAAAGGGCCCACATATCGTCATATAAGACGCATATACCACTAAAATATCGCTCCCTATGTCTTCTTCCTTTGTAGGCATTCCTGATCGCTTTTACGTCCGAGTTCCTGCCGAGGCTTTTGTATAAATACGAATACGACTGGACCCTGACTGGCTACGTCAACTTCACCCTTGCTCACGCCACACTCAACACCACCACCGAGGAAGTGTGCAGGTGAGTGAGCGAGCTGCCGCTATTGGCGTCAGGTCTGGTGGGGAGCCTACTCATTTATTTTATTTTATTTATTTTATTTTATCTATTTTATTGAGCGAGCTACCGCTATTGACGTCAGGTCTGGTAGGGAGCTTATTTATATATTTTATTTTATTTTATGAGTTTTTTATTTTATTTTGTTTTATGATTCTTTTTTTACTAATACAGATTGCAACTTAGAAGTTAAACGGGAATATTGTCATCATTTTCCTAGTGGGAAAACGAAAAACAATTATCTAGAAATGGGGCTGCCTTTAACCCAATTTGACCAATTTGATCAAATTGGACTTACGACCTGAATTTGTGGTTTTTGGTGATTTATTAATCAATGAATTAATTGATCATTTGTGGCTGTTAGTGGCTTATTTATTTGTCAAATATCTTATTAATTTGTTTATTGAATAATTGTGGCTGTTGGGAGTTTATCAAATGATTAATCAATTCATTATTTGTGGTTATTGATGGTTTATTAATTGATTAGTCAATTAATTAATTGTGGTTGTTGTTGGTTTATTGATTAATCTATTCAATAGATAATTAATTGTGGTTGTTAGCAGTTTATTAATTAATTAATTAATTAAATAATTGTGGCTGTTGGTAGTTAATTTATTCATTATTTATATCTGTTGGAGATTTATTAATTTAATATTTTAATTTATTTTAGTTATCACTCGTGGAAATTTGTTTATCAATTATTAGATAAATTATTTAGTTATCATTTCTGGACGTTTGCTTATTAATTAATTAAACAAATTCCTTATGAATGATTTGTGGACGTTTGCTTAGTAATTAATTAAACAAATTGTTTATTAACCGTTTGTGGATGGCGGTTTATTTAATCGTGTATTAATTAATTAATTAATTAGTTAATTGGTTAATTAATTACCATTTGTGGACGTATATTCAATAATTAATTAAACAAATCGTTTATTAATAATTTGTGGATGTTGGCAGTTTATTTGTTCGTGTATTAATTAATTAGTTAATTGATTGTGGACGTTTGCTTAATAATTGAACAAACCGTTTATAAATCGTCTGTGGATGTTAGCGGTTCATTTATTCGTGTATTAATTAATTAATTGATTAATTAGTTAATTATCATTTGTGGACGTTTGCTTAATAATTAATTTAACAAATCGTTTATAAATCGTCTGTGGATGTTAGCGGTTCATTTATTCGTGTATTAATTAATTTAATTGATTAATTGATTAATTAATCCGACAGATATCGGGGTTACCGCGACAACGCAGGGAACCACACGACCTTCTTCTGGAGGTTGCTGGCCATCAGGCTCGGCTTCGTCATCGCCTTCGAAGTGAGTTCGATCCCAACCCACGGACCCCCTTACAAGTTCTGGTCCAAACCTTATGGTCCACATGGTTCACATTGTGTTGATTCATATGACATTGTGTGGTTCACATGGTCCACATTTTGAGGTTCATATGGTATGATCCACATGGTCCACATTTTGTGGTTCATATGTTATTATCCATATGGCCACATTTTGTGGTCCACATGGCATTGTGTGGTTCACATGGTCCATATTTTGTGGCTCACATGGTCCACATTGTGTGGTTCACATGGTCTACATTTTGTGGTTCACATGGCATTGTGTGGTTTACATGGTCCACATTTTGTGGCTCACATGGTCTACATTGTGTGGTTCACATGGTCTACATTTTGTGGTCCACATGGTTCATGTATTATGGTCCATATTTTGTGGTCCACGCCTTGTGGCCCACATATTTTGGTCCACAAGTTTCATATATTGTGGTCCACGTTTTGTGGTACACACGATCCACATTTTGTGGTCTACATGGTCTACATTTTGTGGTCCACGCCTTGTGGTCCACATGGCTCGTATCTTTTGGTCCACATGGTTAATATATTATGGTCCATATTTTGTGGTCCACATTGTGTGGTCTATATGTTGTGATCAACAACTTCTAGTCCACATTTATTTGTTCATATCTTGTGGTCTACATTTTGTGGTTCATATATTGTGGTCCACAGTGGGTCACATTTTGTGGCTCATATATTGTGGTCCACAGTGCCTGTGTCACATTTTGAGACTCATAATTTGTTGTCCACAGGGTCCACATAATGGGCTCCACATTTTGTGGCTCATATATTGTGGTCCACATCTTTTGTTTCACATGGCCTACGTCTCATGGTCCACATCTTGTGGTCCATGAACACTCCTGAAGCCATGTCTATATATAGTCAGGAAGGTTTAGAATATCAGGAAGAAGGCAAACAAATGGAAAATTCGGTCATCAGCACAGTCTCTTATGTACTGCTGTTGTATTTCCTCCTAGAGAGCTTCAACAGTGTGTGTGTGTGTGTGTGTGTGTGTGTGTGTGTGTGTGTGTGTGTGTGTGTGTGTGTGTGTGTGTGTGTGTGTGTGTGTGTGTGTGTGTGTGTGTGTGTGTGTGTGTGTGTGTGTGTGTGTGTGTGTGTGTGTGTGTACTTATCTAGTTGTATCTTACGGGAAGGGGAGCTTTGCTCGTGGTGTCCCACGTGGTGTGTGTGTGTGTGTGTGTGTGTGTGTGTGTGTGTGTGTGTGTGTATGTATGTGTGCATACATGTGTGGATGTATGTATATATGTGTGTGTATGTATGCATGTGTGTGTGTGTGTGTATATATGTATATATGTGTGTGTGTGTGTGTGTGTGTGTATGTGTTCATGCATGTTTGTATGTATGTATATATATATGTGTGTGTGTATTTACCTAGCTGGATTTTGCGGGAAGGGGAGCTACGCTCGTAGTGTCCCGCCTTTCTCGCAGTGTCTAGTTTGCTTTTAAACTCATGAATTATCTATATTTTTATATATATGTTTTACAATTCCTATTTCTATATGTCCTCAGGCATATATATATATATATATATATATATATATATATATATATATATATATATATATATATATATATATATATATATATATATATATATGTATATTTCATCTCCAGCATGTGTTTTTGAGTCATTATTATTATCATTATTATTATTATTATTATTTTATTATTATTATTATTATTATTATTATTATTATTATTATTATTATTATTATTATTATTATTATTATTATTATTATTATTATTATTATTATTATTATTATTATCATTATTATTATCATTGTTATTATCTTTCAGCACATAAATGTTTGTGTATGTCATTATAATTTTTCTTCCTCTAATAATGTTCTTATTTTTCTCATTTTATTTGCTCATATATCAGCACGCGTTTTTTTGGGGTGTCTCGATATATATATATATATATATATATATATATATATATATATATATATATATATATACATATATATATATATATATATATATATATATATATATATATATATATATATATATATATATATATATATATATATATATAGATATATATATGTAGGTATATATATATATATATATATACATACGTATATTCTATCTATCTATATACCAGGGGCTTTTCCCCCCTTACAAGGGAGGTAGCCAAGTCAAAGTCCCACTCCCACCCATTCCACTCCCGCCCCTCCACCACCCTTCCCCCCCCCCCGTCCCCCTCCCTCATCTTAGCTCCCCGTGGATGACTTCTTTATTTTCGGCCGGGCCTTCCAGCACGTGGTTTTCGGCGTGTGCCGCTTCATCGACTTGGCGGTCCCCGACGTGCCCCAGAGTCTGGAGGTCAAGATCAAGAGGGAGAGGTACTTGGCCAAGCAAGCCTTGGCAGACTCTGACACTATCATGAAGGTAATACTAGAAGGGCTTCGAGTTTGGTCTACAGCTCTATCTCCCTCTCTCTCTCTCTCTCTCTCTCTCTCTCTCTCTCTCTCTCTCTCTCTCTCTCTCTCTCTCTCTCTCTCTCTCTCTCTCTCTCTCTCTCTCTCTCTCTCTCTCTCTCTCTCTCTCTCTCTCTCTCTCTCTCTCTCTCTCTCTCTCTCTCTCTCTCTCTCTCTCTCTCTCTCTCTCTCTCTCTCTCTCTCTCTCTCTCTCTCTCTCTCTCTAGTTGTTTTAAGAGAAGGTTAGGCAAATTTAAGGATGGGGATGACAGGTGATGAGGGACATGGAACTGCCTAGTGTAGGCCTTATGGCCTCCTGCAGTCTCCTCCATTCTTATTTTCTTGAAACAATTGATGGATTGATATTGTTGTCTTTGTAGGTTGCCCAGGTTCCAGAGGAAGATGAGGACCATGAGGACCAGGAAGCCACCAACCCACAAGACATCATTCTCACACTTCAAGACAAAGACCAGAAAAAGCAGGAGTCCCTTGGCCAACAACAACAACAACAACAACAACAACAACAACAACAACAACAGCAGCAGCAACAACAACAGCAACAACAACAACAGGAAATGTATTCGCAACAACAACAACAACAACAACAGGACCCTAATACCCAACAGTACAATTCCTTGCAGGAAATGCGTTACTATCAACAGACAATACAACAGCCATATCAGCCAATGCAACAACAACAGCAACAACAACAACCATATCAGCCAATGCAACAACAACAACAGCAACAACAGCAGCAGCAGCAGCAGCAAAGACAACAAAAATTTCAGCAACAAATATATCAAGAAAAGCAACAAAAACAACAAGAACAGCAACAAGAACAAGAACAACAACTACAGAACAGTTTATTATATGATACAAAAACATAACAGGAGGCTGGCCCCACTCGTCCATTTGTTTACAAACAAACCTCAGTTTAGGTTTCTTTGTGATCGATGACAGTTTCTTTGTGATCGATCAGTTTCTTTGTGATCAATGGCAGTTTCTTTGTAATCGATGGCAGTTTCTTTGTGATCGATGACAGTTTCTTTGTGATCGGTTACAACTTCTTTGTGATCAATGGCAGTTTCTTTGTGATCGATCACGTATTCTTTGCGATCGATTACAGTTTTCTTGTGATCGATCACAGTCCTTGTGATCGATCACAGTTTCCATGTGATCGATCACAGTTTCTTTGTGCTCGGTCACGAATTGCATAAATATTTCATATACAAAGTTAACATTATTATGTCATATAACTTCATTATCAGTGACAGGGATGGATCATAGGAGCAGGGTACACGTACAGGACAACTTTAGAAATATATATAATCAATAATTTTACTAATACATCGATTAAATAGGAAAAAAATTGATAAGTACGAACATGATAGAATTTTATACCCAGATCATATTTATAAAGCAGCTCGCACATCAACGCAACCAGTTGCATGAAACCAGTTGCTTACGACGCCGCAATCAGTTGCATGAAACCAGTTGCTTACGACGCCGCAACCAGTTGCATGAAACTAGTTGCTTACGACGCAGCAACCAGTTGCATGAAACCAGTTGCTTACGACGCCACAACCAGTTGCATGAAACTAGTTGCTTACGACGCAGCAACCTGTTGCATACGATACCGCAACCAGTTGCTTACGTAACCGCAACTAGTTGCATGAAATCCGTTGCCTACGACACCTCAACCGGTTGCATGAAACTAGTTGCTCGCGACACCGCAACCAGTCGCATGAAACCAGTTGCTTACGACGCCGCAACCAATTGCATTTCGACTGAATCATCGGCTTATCTAGTACCCCTCGCAGTTCTAAAGAAATCAATGTGCTAGTCGCAATGTATAGTCGTAAGGAACTGGTTTCATGCAACTGGTTGTGTTGGCGTGCGAACTGCCTTTACTCATATTTCCACAAAAAAAAACTGAAAATGAATAAAATAATCAAATAACTAATGGACAAATTGATAAAGAAGAAAAAAGCGGTTAAAAATAATCGAAATAACAAGCACACAGAAACAAAACAAATCAAATTAAATAAATTAGCAAAAAAATAAATTGAAATATAATTAAGCAGATTGAAAAATAAAAGAATAAACGGAATAATAAATAGACTAACAAATTGATTAATTCGCAAATAATGAAATAGATAAACACAAATAGAGAGATCAACAAGGCAAGTAAATAATTAAACAACTTAATAAGTGATTTAATTAATTAATTAGAATTGAAAAACGGATACGAGATTTCATCCTATACATTATATCTTCCCAGTCACGTGATCATTACGTTAAGAAAAAAATTATATATATATATATATATATGTATATATGTAGATGAAGACGAACACTCTAGCTTTTGCATTCTGATAAAGAACAATATGTTAACAATATATTGAAGTAATTTTTTTCAGTAATGATTGTGTCAATTATTGGCAATATATTGGAGTAATCTGTGTCAATTATTGGTAATATATATATGAAGTAATTTCTTCAATAATGAGTGTCAATTATTAACAACATATTAAAGTAATGTCTCTAATAATGACTGAGTCAGTTATTGACAGTATATTGAAGTAATTACTTTAATAATGACTATGTCAATTATTTAAGCAATTTCTTCAATAATTACTATGTCAATTATTGGTAATATATTGAAATAATTCCTCCAATAACGACTGCCATTTAATGGCAATATATTGAAGTATTGTCTTCAGTAATGTCTGTCAATTATTGGCAATATACTGATGTAATTTCTTTTATAATGAGTGTGTCATTTATTGGCAATATTGAAGTCACTTTAGCGATATTGACGTTATTTTTGTAAAACTGACATCACCTGGTCATGTCAATTAAAAAAAATCATACAAATATTGGAATATATTGAGAACACAGGTGTCATGATTGTCAATGAAATATTGAACAAATATTTTTGTTAAATATTGACAAAGTGAGAGACTGCTAAACAGAAATATTGACCAAAGTATTGTTAGTGTTAAATATATTGATAATATGGTTATTGTTGTTAGATATTGACAGAGAAAGTGCAAAACAGAAATATTGATAGTATAATCATTGTTGTTAAATATTGACAAAATGAGAAATATTGATCAAATATTGACAAAGAAATATGTATCAAAAATTACTTATTTTTAGGATTAATAAGGCTAGATTCAATGCTTAGAAAGGTCAACGAATATAACAAAGAATTCTAGAATATCAATCCAATAATCAAACACACGTGTAATTACTAGAAAATATATATACACTATAAAGCTTTCAGAAAGTCTGTGTTTGATTCACTATTGGTTTGGATCACGTGTTGGACTCGTGATCGACAGCTATTGCCCTCCCGGAAGAGAGCTCAGAGCTCATTATGACCGATGTATGAGAAATGCTGTAACCTTACACGCGCACACACACACACACACACACACACACACACACACACACACACACACACACACACACAATTCCTTGCCCACCAGAGTTGAAGTGCCGGCTCGCAGTGCAGAGATGCTGAAATTATTTCAGCCCTGGGCGGGATTCGAACTGGAACCGCTGGATTAGAAAAAGTGTACGCATACACAGAAGTAAAAGAAATTCCCCCTCACAGGGGGGTAGCCAATGCAAAATGTCCCCCTCAACTGGTTCTTTTGGTTTGTGTGTCCGAGTTCGATTCCCGCCCAGTGCTGAAATAATTTCACCACGGCTGCATTACGAGCCGGTACTCCAACTCTGGTGGGCAAGGAGTTATTTGTGTGTGTGTGTAAGGTTACAGCCTTGCCTATAGATCAGGCCATATATACGAGCTCTGAGCTCTCATGCGGGAGGGTAGTAGCTGTCAATCACGAGTCCAACACGTGACCCAAGACAATAGTGAATCACAAAGGAGGTAACAGGTTGTCAGTCTCCTTACCCCCCACAGCCTTGTCAAGATAGAGTGTTTGACTTCATCTCCAGGTTAACTTTTCAACCCAAATAATGACGTCAGAGAATAGATGACGTCACAGGATCCAAAGACGTCAGATAATCGATGACGTCGCAGGATCCTACGACGTCATATAATTGATCACGTCACAAAATCCAACGGCGTCGGATATGTTATGACGTCACAGGGCCAAAATATGTCGGATAATCGATGACGTCACAGGATCCAACTACGTCAGATAATCGATGACGTCAAATGATCCATTGACGTTTGAAATGGCGTCGGATGTTTTATGACGTCATAGGATAAGTTGACGTCAGATAATCGATGACGTCACAGGATCGAATGACGTCAGATAATCGATGACATCAAATGATCCATTGACGTTTGAAACGGTGTCGGATATTTCATGACGTCATATGATAAATTGACGTCAGATAATCGATGCCGTCACAGGATCCTTTGACGTTTGAAATTCGATGACGTCACAGTATCCATCTACGTCATATCATCGATGACGTCACTGTTTTTCTTTTTTCTTTTTCTCTTTAGTTCTTCTAAAAGACGAGTGTGGCCACAATAAATACACAAATAAATTAGACAAATAAAATAGAGAGAAAATGATGGACGAGCCCATCAGTGTTGTTGTTGTTGTTTTGGGAGAGGTTACAGAACTACTCCCAGAAATATCATTGTTGTTTATTGAAACGTATTTGATAACGAAGATTGTAGATAAAGCTGCTTTTCTTTATCAGATGCTTTGTTTTTCGTTGGCATTCTTTTTTCAATTGTTTTATTATTTATTTATTTATTCATAACTATTTGTATATGCACACATGTAGTAATATACATTACTGATATACATGTATACATATATCCTTTACTATATATATATAGACACACCAAAAGCTTTTTACCCAATTTAACCGTATTTCATCACATCAGCCCCCGTATGGACCAATAGGTCTGTTGCTCTTTGCATCTCCTTTGGATACACCCATTACACAACCATTACACACCCATTCCCACCCATTACACACCCATTACATGCACACACACACATACATACACACATACACACGCACATACATACACGCACACACATACACACACGCACACATGTACACACACGCACACGTCCTATCACTTGAAGCACACACAAATGAAAACTACAGGAGTGACATACAGTCTGTTAAGAATAACGTATAAAAACATATACAAGAGTAGTATTTCGCTATATACATAAAGACACGAAAAAATCATAAAAGGTGATACAGCACAGACTGGAATATGCTGCAGTGATATAGTCACCATATTTTAAGAATTCTCTCTATATAACAAGGACTTTTCCCCTTAATAAGGGGGGGTAGCCAACTCAAAAGACATTCACCCGCTTCCACCCATTCCACTCCCTCTCATCTTAGTTCATTAATTTAAAATCATAAATGAATAATTATTCTATGGTCAAATACACATTTGTTGTAATAATATTTATTAGATTATGAAAAATGTTTGTTTCATTTCATCTTCACTCAATGTAATTTTATAACACAGGAAGGGACACAGCGGCGGTAGTCTTGTCCCCCTATGCAGAGAGATCATTCAGTTAAACTTTCCCCTATTAGGAGGCTAGGACGGTGCCCCTTACAGAGGGCTCTGTAGAGTGGAACTTAAAGAACCATGCCCTTGGTCCAACTCGCCGGGGGCAGTGTTCGAACTACCGTCATATCGACCTCCGCCACAAAAAGCGACGCTTTAACCCGATGGGTCTATGTCACTCCTCTGTCGCTCTCGCTGATCATTGCATTGTGATTATTTATTATTTACAGTTTTGTGTTGGTCTAAATTCAGAAGTAATTTGCACGTAGAAATAACTTTCATCATTGTCATTTTCATCATCATCATTGTCATCATCATCATCATTGTCATCATCCATTATGATCATTATCACCACTACCACCATCATCATTATCATCACCATAATTATTACCATCACCATCATTTTCATCATCCATTATGATCATTACCACCACCATCATCACCATCATCACCATCACCACTACCACATCATCAATATCATCATCCTTCTCGGTCATTCTATCTTTCTCTTCCCCTCCACCTTTGACCTCTCATTTTCATCTCTGCGTATGACTGTCACATCTGAACTGTTCATTTTCTTCGTCTAACATTTCATAGACTTTCTTATTTTATCTATTTTTCGTTTTATTTATTTATTGTCTATCTTATTTTCATTTTTATTTTTACACGAGCATCTACATGTATATATATACTGTATATATACATATATATATATATATATATATATATATATATATATATATATATATTAATGTATGTTTACTATCTACCTGTGTGCATATATAGATAAATATATAATTTACATTAAAAAATATTTGTTGGGTGACCATGCATTCCGTAGATTAAAGGGGGTAATCACACTGGGCTATATTTCCTCCGACATCCTACCTCCAGCCTCCATTTGAACAACTAAAATATGAATTCACTTACAGAAACCTAGAATACTCTAAGAACATTTCAACAATATGTCTACCATTTGTATAGGTTTACAATCTCATAGTTCGCTATATATATGACGGAAAGATAATAATTTTATATTTGGAGATTTGAAAATTCAAAAATTGTAACCGTTTTTACTCCAACGAACTCTTAACGGTCGGCGCTGGTAAAGCCCGTGGAATCCCAGTGTGATAACACCCTCATTGATCTAAATATAGACGATTTTTATTGAAGCATCAACCATTGACCGATAATTAATGAAACATAACAGATTACATTGAGAAAGGGTATCTTTAATCTACCTGACGCGGTGCTGGTTTCGTCTTGTTTCAGAATTTATCGATTATCGTTTGCAAACTTGACATAATACGCGTCCATATATTATTATTAGTATTATTGTTATTGTTGTTAATATCATTAATGTTATTATCATCATTGTTATTATTATTATTATTATCATTATTATTATTATTATTATTATTATTATTATTATTATTATTATTATTATTATTATTATCATTTTTCATCTCTTGCTACATTACCAATCGTATGTCAGCTATCTCAAATCAGCTCTGCTGATGTTTAGAATATTCTTTCTCAATAGGTCCTTTTTCCAACTTCAGACACACTTTAAAAACGTGACCTAACGTGACATATGAAAAATAATGGTAACACATCAAATGTGTTACATGGACGACCAAATCACCAAATATCCCAAAAGGACCTATTGAGAAAGATTTTTATTTTTGTTTCTGCCCATTCCTTAGCTCAGCGCACTTCGAGATTATTCAGAAAATGCTTATCTCCTGTTATATGTAAACATTCTCTATCATACAAAAGGGAGAGTAAGTTTATCGACATTAATTTAACAGAAACGCACTCGAACGCATTTCAATTCGAGAAAGGGAGAAAACAACTTCCAATTATAATCTAGGTAACAAGTAAAGTAAAGCTTTGCGTGTTTACTTCTGAGAAAACACTAAAACCTGCGTTTCAGAAAATGTCGACAAAATATATCTCCCTATGCGTATTTGCTGCTGTCTGTGTGTATTTCTTGATACCTGTGCATATTTCCAACTGATTTATGTATATTTCAGGGTACTAGCGCATATTTTTGTGCAAATTTTTCCACAAATTCATAAATACCTTTATTAATAAAAGTGTGAGTAAAAGAAAAGAATAAACGAACAAAGAAATTGAATAAACAAAAAACAAGAACTCGAACGCATTAATGATTAAGCCAAAGCGCTAACTCAAACGCAGATGCAACTAGAAACGACGCATGGAATTCTAAACTGACCATATATTTTACCTGTGCAAAAACTCGTTTAAGCGCATGAAATTAGTTAGCTAGATAACTAGCTAGCTGTCAGCTATCAAGCACTGGCAGAGTACAGCAATTTCCTAAAATTGTGTTCAATTCTCTCATCTCACAAGAGATGGCACCTTATGTGACTACATTCTTATTCTTGTGATCTCGCAGATAAACATAATGAACATATATTATTTACAGAACATACGATTATTGCCAAAATATATATATATAGAATTTTATATATTTGGGTAACTGGTGCAGCATATGAGTATAGCATAAAACTGCTAATGAACTTAGAAATCCTGCTATACTTAATGTACTACTTGGGACAATTGAAACTGACCCTTGCTATATCAAAACTATACAATTACATCTCCTTTGCTATTCATTGATATATTTGTATATTCCTATAAATATATGCATTTGATCATTATCATTGTTATCATCATTATTATTATCATTTATTTGTTTATGACAAAGGTATGTTTGTATAGGTTTGGTAATTTTTAGGACAGGTTTCAGTGTCCACACTTATACGTTGTCAGTTCTAGACAGGCTAGTTTCTAGATAGGAAGACTCTGGTTATGGTATCCTGTAGAGTCGCCAGTCATCAGATTTTTCTCTTCATCGAGAATTTCTGGGAACTGGATTTCAGAAAAATTCCAATAGAGGGAATGATCTGCACTATGAAACATTTCATTGTTTTTGTTTTGTGTTTGCTATCGAATTTTTCCTTGTACAAATTGTTCCGCCATGCAAGTTATAAAAATAAAGTATAAAAAAAAAAAAATCCTGTTTCCCGTAGTGTTGTTTTCACCAAACGCGCAAGACGACGTCGCCATGAAATGATAATAGTAATAAGAATAGTAATAGTGATAAAATGGTAATAGTAATAATGGTAATAGGATCTTTTCCATTTTACGGCATGCAGAATTTTTTAACAAAAAAATTCGCCAGTAATACAGATATTAGTGCTGAATACGAGTACAACATTTATTTTGTGGAGAAATGAAAGGAAGTTGAAAAAATGGAAATTTAATGAGCACTAGTTTGCGGAGCGCAATTGCCGACTCCTTAGCGAAGTTGGGCGTTACGCGGCAGTATGTGAAAAGACCGTGGAGTGGATGGATGTGGAACATAACTTGCAGTGGTTGTTTTCAAATGCCTAACCTAACGTAACCCAACCAGCGGTTTCAATATTTCAATTTTCAAATCTCTAAATATCAAATTATCATCTTTCCATCATATATATCAAAGCTGAAGGATGGACTAAAGATATTGTAAATATTTGCGAATGTTAGGCATACTGGTGAAATGTACTTAGAGAAGTCTAGATTTTTGTAAAGGAAGTCATATTCTAATTATTCAAATGGAGGTTGGAGGTAGGATGTCGGAGGAAAAATAGCCCAGTGTGATAACCCCCGTAAGCCAACCACTGACGGGATTATTGACTTCATATCTGGTATTAGACAGATTTGTCGATCAATGTCTTTGCGGAGCATCTACTGGCATTACCAAGGTCAATGACCTTGTCTTTGCTGAGGACGCTGACCTTCTTGCGAGGTTGTTGGAGATTCTTGTGTCAGTCCTCGAAGGAGGCGAGACCGCTTGGCCAAAGTATTAAATGGCGTTGTCGTTATTCATCCAGGAGGGACTAAAATTCGAATCTTCAAGTCATTTGTGCTACCTCTCTTGCTGTACGGCTGCGAGACATGAACGCTGATTTGAAAAGGCGTCTCGCTGTCTAGGGTGCTAAGTGTCTATCTAGAATCATGAGGTATCGATGGAACGACTTGATATCAAACTAGCAAGTTGTTAGATATTGTCAATAGATAATTGAATATTGTAGAAAAATTAAAAACACAGAATGACAGTTGTAGGTTTATATATGACGGAATACAAATATAGTTATATAGCACATTCACGGCGTGTTACCGATAGATTTAGACATAACTAATTTTATGTCATAGGCAGTGTTCAGACGAGCGGGTTGGCCGCCGCGGGTGCAAAGCGGGTCAGCCGCCGCGGAACCGCTTTATATTGATTCCTATGTAAAACACTGGTAAACCTCTCGTCTGACATAGCCAGGCGGGCTGGCCGCGGCGGTTTCAAGTGGGGAAATGCGTCTCACCCGCCGCGGTCAGGCGGGTAGACCGCCCGTGTGACATCAGCCATAACGAGCCCGCACCTTCGTGATTATGGAATGCTACGGCTCCTTATCATCTCTATGGGCCTTTCCAACTTAGGAAAATAAAATAAGTATATGAATGAAAAAATAAATGAATAAACGAAAAAATGGGCCTAAGGAAGAGTCTTATGTACTGCTCTTCCCTAACCTCCTGAAGTTCAGTTCAACACTTCATCGTTAGTGACCCTACTTGACCCATAATCTTATGTACTGCTGTTGTTGTCGTTTCCTAGACTGTCTGGTCGAGCAGTCCCGTCTCCCTGAGGCTGAAACGGCGTTTACCCACAAGTCCCTTGTAGAGTGTACATATTGTGTTGTTACCGTGTGTGACTGTACAATGCAGTCTTTCATAATGTGTTGTATAGTATGGGGGTCAAGTGTTACATCATGGACAGTTATCTGTGGTGGCCACATCACAGCCTAGGTAAGTGGACTCTGTCCTTTCAGGGGTGAGTGGATTCAAAGATAAGGATATCAGGGGGTCAGGCATACAGCAATGTAATGTCTTTCAATATGCTGATGAAGCAGTGAGTGATATTATTATGGAGGTGGAGGAAGAGGACTGTTTATATGTGATAAAGGTACTTGGGTGTGGTTTTGATGTTTCTCGGCGTGTGTGGGTGTTCTCCTATGTAGTGTAGTGGGTGGGTTGTATTGCTGTTATTCATCCGGCACAGACAACCCCAACACTTAATTTTAATCCCTGGGCTATTTTTCCTCCGACTGTTGGAGCAGATTTTCAGCCCGCAACTTTCGGAAAGGAATCTGAATATGCTGGAGGAAAATCATTTTCCTCCAGCATAATATCAAATGACATTCTATGACAATTGTTGAGAAAACA
Source organism: Oratosquilla oratoria (assembly GCF_046742065.1). Taxonomy (NCBI): domain Eukaryota; kingdom Metazoa; phylum Arthropoda; class Malacostraca; order Stomatopoda; family Squillidae; genus Oratosquilla; species Oratosquilla oratoria. Next base: position 44,819,009 of record NC_134806.1, read on the forward strand.
AACTTGTTTGACATGGGGATTTCACGGCGGAAAAAGTGCTGGAGGAGGGCAGTACCTCCGATCTGTCGGAGGAAAAATAGCCCAGTGTGATAACTCCTTAAGCCCACTCTACCTGTGGTCCATGGACATGCTAGTTAATCACAGATTGTCCTAAACGGGTTCATTAACCAGGAGTGGAGCAAAGGGAGTTCTATAGAACGAGCAACAGCAATACATAAGAGCATGGGTTACGTGACAGAATCTCCCTTTAAGTGTGTCCCCAGGCCAGGTAGTCCCAGAAATCTTTGACGATGTATTCTTGCTCGTAGGTCTCGACGCTTCCTGGCCGCATCAGCCGGATGTTGCTGATGGCTTGCTGAGGGACCTGCTGGTAGAATTTGACCAGGTAACAGGCCAGCATCACTCCCGTCCTTCCGCGTCCCATCCGGCAGTGCACGCAAACAGGCTGCAATAAATAAATAAATAAATAAATAAATAAATAAATAAATTAAATAAATAGATAAATAAGTAAATCAAATAAATATATAGATAGATAAATAAATAAACGAATAAGTATATAGAAAAATAAATACCGTAGGCAGAGCTGTCTCATCAAATAGATAAATCAATGAATATATAAATAAGAATAAAGATAGATAAATAGATAAAGAGGAGATATAGATTTATAGATAAACAAATAACTATGAAAAGAAATAGAATAAACTAATACATAAATTTAAATAAAATTAGAAAAATTAAAACAAAATGAATAATCATTAAACAGAAAAATATATATAAAACATGAATAAGAAACATAAAATAATTAGAATAAAACATGTAAAGTATATAAAAAGTAGACAAAATAAAAAGATAAGTGAACAGATGAAATGCATTGCACGAATGAAAATGCATAAAATGAACAAATAAAATAGAATAGATTAAACAAAATCGAACAAATATAATACATTAATAAATGAAACAAATAACAAATATCTATAATTTATTTATTTTTGTGATACGTACCTCCTTGTCTTTCCGCGCCTTCTCACAAATGTCCATAAACTTCTGTATCTGAGCGATTTTCGGAGCCTCAAACTCCTCAATGGGGATCAAGTGGCATTGAGGATATCCTCTCCACTCCTCCTCCTCCTCCCTCGAAGACGCAGGAGGAGAAGGAGGAGGTTGAAAGTCCTCAGAGAGGGTAATAATGTGTTTTACTCCCTCTGACCTGCAGAAGGGGAAGAAGCGAATTTCAAAGCGACATTTTTGACGTATGAATGACGTAGGTCATTTGGTATTATCACGTATCACATACTCTTATGGATTGCTGTTGTTGATCCTTCCAGAGAGCCTTAGTAAAACTCTCTGTTTCACAACTATTATTTATTGTGTTGGACTCGTGATCGACAGCTATTACCCTCCCGGATGAGAGTTCATGTACGACCTTACACACACACAAATCCTTGCCCACCAGAGTTTGAATACCAGCTCGTAATGCGGGACTCGAACTCAGATTATTGAATCATCCGTCGAGGAGGTAAACAATGTAAACAAGGCAGCTTACATGAGATATGCCACGTTGGCATGGCTGCTGGGGCTGGCGCTGGCGCATATTTCCCCCCGGATGACCCACGAGAAGTTCCACGGGGCGAAAACGTAAGGTTCCCTTGAATCCTCTGCCATTTGGGAAGCCTCTGTCTAACGCGTCGACTGGGAGGGTATCTGGTAAATAATAATAATAAATAAATTGATAAAATGTATAGGCTATATATATATATATATATATATATATATATATATATATATATATATATATATATATATTATAGAATATATAGTAACCACAATTCATTGTTTTATGTATTTTTTTTTAAATAATGAATAAAATCATTCTTCTCGGCAGCCATGTTGGATTTCATCCAGCCTTCTCGTTCAAATGCGGCGACTGGGGATGTATCTGGTAAATAGATAAAATGAGAAAATATCATAGTGGTTGCACTGACGTCACAACTCATCGGCTAACCCGGATGAGCGGCCATATTGGAGATATTGGAGTGTAAACAAACATATCAGACGTGTATGTTACAGGCAAAGCTTTTTGGTTACAAATACATCTCAGTCATGGCAAAAAGGAATATTTCTAAAGTAAAAATGAAAGACACTTTAGATAGATATGGTGATGGACTTAACAAGGAGGAGAGGGCGATGTAAGAGAAGATATTAGCATTTATCTGTGGGGAAGATCCGTATTTTCTGTAATATGTTTGTCACTGGCTCTACATCCTCATGCTTTTGATATGTAACAAACTGTGCCCTGTGGGGTAATGCCAATAAGAAATTTAACTGTGTTATGATGTTTATAGGAAGACCATGTTTCAGCCCTGGCTTTTAGATTAGTTGGCCTGTCTGTGAAAACCTCGAAACAGTCAATAATTACCACACACTTAGTTCCAAAATGTTTTCTAAATTCCATTGGCATTGTTTTAGCAAGTGTATCCCTGGATGGCCAAAAAAACTAAAGGTTTCATCCTGACGTGCATCACATCAACATCAAACAAGATCCTGCATACAGTTGAGTGAGAAACAGCAAATTCATAAGATAAAAATAAAGCTGACACATTCAATCTTAACCTCAACATTGTCATAATCAACATCTGAAATTTGCTCATAGTTTTTTATTTTTTATTTATTTATTTTATTTTTTTTTTTTTTTACAGGAAGGAAGGGTTCCAAATAAATCAAAAGTGTCCACAAAATCTGGAATGTGGGAAATCTTGTGTGATATAACACTTTCTCATCTTTATCCTTAAATTCATTTACATCATACTTTTGTGACCGAGCTTCAACTTTGGCTCGAAGCTCAATGTTTTCAGTTCTCAAATTCTGGAATTCCTCAATCATTGAAGACATCACATCTTCTGTCAGATCTGTCTGTGTTCCACTTCCTGGAGTAGTAGGTTGGACCTCTATTGTATCCTTATCTTTATTAAGTAATAATAATGACTCGGCTGCTGCATAATAATTTTTCTTTTGAATTCTGTCTTCTCGTCGTTTAAACCTTAAGATCTCTGGAGAAGCAACTGGTGGTTTTGCCTTTGAACCAAGCATGTTTATCGAGGGTACCCAATCACGACTGTCCCTTTGATACAATTCTGCCTACTTCCTTGTAAAAATGAATAAATACAATAAAAAAAACAATAATTCTAGTCTAAATATGACATATTTTAATAGCACATCTTAATCGAGACTTTGTTGATGGACAGATAATGTGTCAATTGTAAAATGTGAAAGTTAGGTTTTTCACTAATTAAAATCAGAAGAAATCAACAAAGTTATCATAATAGTTATTAATGATTAATTTATCAAAATATATTATTATTTTTCTTTTTCTTTTATTTACTGGACTTATTTTATCTTTAGATTAAAATGTCAAACTTACTCAAGTCTATGTACACTGTTAATGCAAAATATTTGTTGTTCCTTTGTGCTTCCTGATAAAATATGGGTCAGGCATAGTAAAAAATAATGATAAAATGGCCTAGAAAGATGAAACTGAAAAAAATGTCAGCAGCAGACATAAAGAACTAGATTCTAGTGTACCTACTGCCTAGGCCTAGTATCAAGGTTATATAATTATCTATATATAACCTTGGCTAGTATTAATTGCCTGTCCTCCACTTTTGTTCAGATTCAGTGCCAGCTAGGCCCTACACCATATTTATTGCCCGTACATGTTTTAATAAATAGGCCATAGCCTGACCACATTTCAAACCTAATTTGTAAGTTATGAACAAACCCGTTATAAAAATAGACCTGGGCCTACTTACCAGAAATAAAGTGAGCTGAACAGATTCTAATATTGTCCAAATTCTTTCCATCAAAGTTCTGCTGTTAGCTAGCCAACCATAAGCGTCGTCGATCTTCACAAAGCTTTTCCCATTCCAAACCTTGATTTTTAATAATTTTAGGGAGTCTGTAAAACTGCAGTTCTTTCTCTCTATCTGACCTATTATGGCATCCCACAACTCTACAATAATTCACCATTATTATTTGAATTTATTGCGAAAGACACAATGAATAAATGACAGGTGAGCACAATAAACAGGTCAGGCAAGCACGTTTGTTTACACGTCAATGCCTCCAATATGGCCGGTTTCCGGTTTGGTGACGTCACGTGAAAGACCTCTATAGAATAAAAAGTAAATTTAATAATTAACAGATTTTAGAATCAATCATTATGTGAATAATAAACAAACAAAAAGTCTTGTAGGCAGACATGGATTACATCCAGCCTTCTCGTTCATACGCGTCGACTAGGGATGTATCTGGTAAATATATTAAATAAGAAAATATAGAATTAACAGTAATTCTAATAAATTAATATTGTCCTGGGGTCAGAAGCAATGCAGTAAGACACAGCACATCCACAGCAAGACCGCTTCATTTAATCGGCGACCCCCACTCTCCGTCCCCTCATGTGGAAATTAGAGAAGACGAGGAGAAATTCCTTCGGACTGCGTCAAAATATTCATACATCACCATGTAGTGACGTGATGCATCCTACGACCCGTCACACACTGACCAAAGAAATCTTCGGAGCTAGCCTTTCCAAGTTCCCGTAGTTGGCAAGCGTAGTTCGCAAGGGTGTCCCTGCCAGCCAGCGGTCAGCCAGTCAGGAACTTGGAAAGCTCCTCACATTCCCGCCAGCCTCCTTTAAAAGGTCGGTGTTTCGCCGAGATGGGCAGAACAGTACACGCGGGAAGTGAACTCACTTCCCGTAAGATACACACACACACCTCTCACGAACATAGCCACGACACACGCACAAACATCTACACTTACTTTTTCTTCGACTAAAATTCGCTTCCTTTCTTTCTCTTATACTACATCTTCTCATTTCAGTTTACCTCCCACTAAAGATTTTTCCGTTTTCCCACCTTTCTCTACTACGCCTCCTACCATTTTCTAAACTTTTGTTGGTTATCCTAATCCCGGCATCGGCGCCGCCGTCCAAGCTCCAGTCCATTTCTCCCGAGCCACGACCACCAACTGCCCCAAATCGCTCGCTAATTCGCCCGGTGGCAATAGCCCTCTTTTATACGCTACTATCTTTTCATTTTCTTACAGACATTCTTCCCCTCCCTCAAAAACCGATCCCGCGCAAGCGGATGGTCTTTCCTGGGAATTCAGAATTCAGAACAGTACCGACCAGCGCACAAACTACATCTCGTCCAGTCTTCTAGCCGTCCCATTGAGCCTCGCCGTCATCATCTGCTACCGCCTCGCTGACGTTAGGCTCCACGTCCAGCTACAACCATAAGCTCCACTAATATAAGCTGTGGTCTTAGTCCGAGCTTCACCTATATTTCTCATGTGACACTTCTAGTGTCGCACCTTGTGGTTAATTACCAAAAGAAAGAGATTAGATATTTTGTGTTGATTTTCATTTGTCCTGCCGTTGTTCCGAACTAAAACTACCACAACCACTCCCTAACCCCTGTCTTCTCCCTTCCCTGCTCGACAGATGAATTTGTGACTGAAAATGTAAATATCAAAATGGTCAACAGAAAATAATTTACATACAAATCGTGTCCTCATCAATAAAACATAAAACACTTCATATATTCAACATATTAGAGAAAAGTGCGGGATTTGAACCCAAAACTAGCACGCTGCGAATATAAAATGTTTCTTGCAGTATTTATCATAATGCAGAAATAGTATTATTCTTACATCCTATCACCATCACTTTATAGAATATATAGAATAATATAGGCAAAAAGACAGAAAAACAACCAAGCATTACCTGACCTGTGATCTATTTACATTTTCAAATAAATTTTCCTTAATGGAAGATCCACGGGTTAAAATGAGTATAATAAAAATGATATAAAACGATCACATAATAACAAAAACACGAAATAAATGATAATTCAAATGTAGTTTGGCCATACCACCAATATATTGTAAAAGAATTATTACATCATGCAAAGCAAATTATCTTTAGTATACTAAGTACTTTGAGATCAATTTTATTTGGTCATGATAGATCATCTACGAGTAAATAATTGTTGTATAACAAAAAGAAAAACAGAACATGAATCTATAAAAATACAGATTCAAAGTAAAAAATTATTTAAATACAGTCTAATCATACCACCAACATGTTGTAGGGAAAATGTTACATCATGCAATGCAAACTATTTTAGTGTATTGTCAAGCCTCCAACTTACCTTGCCCGAAGCAGATACTAGTATGCTCTCCTCCAACACTGAGTGAAAATCTATATTAATTCTAACAGTACATGTCTTCACTTTTCACACCAACTGAAAAATGACTTGCAGTGTTCTGTAACAGACAGGAAATGACGCTGTCACAACTGACAAGAGCTGAAGTGATTCCCGTTAGCAAAACAAATAGCAGACGGGAACTACTTCTTACCCAAGTTTACCATAGAACTATGTTATCTTTTAAGAATAATGTCTCGATATAGATGCTTTCACTATCATATTAATGGAAATATTATTTCTTTACTAAATAAATCTGCAGTGCCCTATTTAATTTATTTTGGTCCAGCTTTTTCCTTTCTCTTTAAGTTTTCTGTATTTATAACTGAAAACGTTTTCTATGATTAGTTGGGCTCTCCATGGAATTTAAAGAGCTATTTATAATTTTTTCGTTCGACATGAATCTTTATTTCTATAACTTCTCATGAGATCGATTACTATGTTAGATTTATTTTAACTATATTGCATTATCAGAGAATAATACTCCCATTTCGAAACTTTATGACGAAAGGAGTTAGGAAATCCACGCTTTTCGTAGTTCCTTTGTTTGTTTGTTGTCATATCAGAAAACATTTTGAAGGGAGTAGAAGATCGCACTGAGTTCACATCAAAATGACAGAAAATTCTAAAAGTAAGTCGTTTCTATTTGAATTTATTAGTGGAATGGTAAGTTGTATTGATAGAAAGGAAAAAATTCACATGATGATGATGAGCGATGTATAATATAATAATGATAATGCAGTATGGAGTTTATAACTTTTACTTTATTCATGTAAATTATATAAATATTATAATATTATTTATAATTATTATTATAGATTTTGTTTACCTTTCGTTGATAGTAAATTTGAATATCACAGGAAATTAGGAATCTCTTTCCTAGTAGCTGAACAATTATTTTCATTTGCAATTTCGGATATAATTCATCAATAATCAATTCCTCTTTTTCTTAGTTTATTTTCCGTCACTTCTTTAATATTTGTGTGACTCCATCTCTTCGATGGAATATGGTCCCCAAGTATAGAAACACTTGCAATCACTGGTTATTACAGTAGATATATACTATAATGAAAATAAATATATTAATGTACATTTTTATATTATATCCCTCTAATATTTAATAAATTATAACAGTTATGTTTACCTTGATTTTTGCTAGATTTACTTTTAGAAATTGTACAGACAAGGGAAGGGACACATGGGACTGAAAGTGCCATTATTAGTTGAACAGTGCCATATACTTACTTAGTTTACTTAGTGAAGTTCTGAGGTCGATCCTCACAGCCGTAGTGGACTACCGCTGCTGCCAGTCCTGTTGTCCTTCCTTGCGAGGGTCAGTTGGTCTGGTAGTGTGTTTTGAGAGAACCTACTTATGGCAGTGTAGCCTGGCACTGGAGGCTCGTCTGGTACCTTCCGCAGGAACCTGTCCAGTGCATGTTTGAAGCTGTCCACCGAGCATTTAGTTTTCTCTCTCACCTCCTTTGGGAGGGCGTTGAAGATTTTTGGACCCTCATGGCCTAGGCTGGTTGCCAGTAGGGTCTTAATCCTCACCGGGGCTCTTGATGGGAGAGTTTGTCTCTCACATTTACGTCCATGCCTTATACTGTGGTATGGCTTGATTGTAGAGGGCGTGGGGTCCGGAACAAGTCCCTCAAGGATTTTCCATGTGTAAATGGCCCTGTATCTTTCTCTCCTCTGTTGAGAGTATAGGCCTAGTGCTCCCAGGCGATCCCAATAGTTGAGATCTTGCATCCCTTTGATACACCTGGTGTAGTTCCGTTGGACAGCTTCAAGCATCTGGATGTCTCCGCGTTTGTGTGGTGACCAGAGTTGGCTACAATAGTCCAGTATTAGTTGGATAAGCGACTTCCAGAGGGTAAGCATCACTTGAACCTCTCTTGAGGAGAAGGTCCTTAGGACCCAGCTGGCCATCCCTCTTGCTCTATTTACTGAGTGCATGATGTGGTGTTGGAAAGTGGCATCATCACTTAAGTGAATGCCCAGGCTTTTCACATGGGCTTTTGGTGTGATTTTCATACCTCTCTCCGTGTGCAGCTCAGTGTCGTCTTTAATGCCTTGATTTGTGCCATATCTCAAGACCTCGAACTTCTCATCGTTGAATTGCATGTTGCTGTTGTTGGCCCATGCATAAACTGAGTTGAGATCGTCTTGTAGATGTTGCACATCCCCACTTTCTCGCACAGCATGGCTGATGTGGGTGTCGTCGGCAAAAGACAGGAGGGTTGAGTCCACCCTACTATTTATGTCATTCATATGGACAAGGAATAGGAGGGGGCCAAGCACAGATCCTTGTGGTACTCCGCTTATTACCTTGGATTCGGTTGACTTCACACCATCGACTGCGACTGCTTGTGTACGGTCTGTCAGAAAGTTGAAGAGCCAGACTCCTAGCTTCCCCGAGATTCCTAGATCCCTTGCCTTATGGAGGAGGACACCATGGTCCACCTTGTCGAAGGCTTTAGCAAAGTCTAGGAATACTACGTCAACATTTCTCCCCTCCGACAGGTTCCGAAGTAGCCAGTCATAGTGTGCCAGTAGGTTTGAAAGGCATGATCGACCTTTCCTGAAGCCATGTTGATTCTCTTTGATGAGGTTATTCACCTCAAGGTAGGTGAACAGCTTGTCCCTTACACATTTCTCAATTACTTTGACAATATGTGATGTAAGGGCGACAGGTCGATAATTTTTTGGCAAGGTCCGGTCTCCTCCTTTATATATTGGGCTTATGATGGCTTGTTTGAGCAGTGCCGGGATCTCTCCTTTGTCAAAGGAGGCTAGCCACAACATATGTATTGGAGCTGCCAAGACCTCGCAGCATTTTAGGAGTAGGATTGCTGGTACACCGTCTGGTCCTGCTGCCGAGTTACTCCTAAGCTCCTTTATCGCCTTTTTGATGTCCTGTTCAGTCACTCGAATGTTGGTAAGCTGGTTCAGGTTCTTGGGCGTCTGGTTGAAGAAGGTTGTGGGATCAAGGATTTCCTTCTGTGTCTTAGGTATGCTGAACACACTGTTATATTGGTGTGCCAGTATCTGGCAGGTTTCCTTTGGGGCATCTGTTATATTGCCTTGTTCTGTCACTAGGGGCCCAATCTGTGACTTGGTTTTGAGGAACTTCTTACAGTAGCTGTAGAAGAATTTCGGGTTGTGCCTTATGTTTTCTATAGCTTGGTGTTCCTCTGTTCTTCTCTGCTCCTCGTGTGAGTGTTTAATTTTCTGCTCTATGTCCTCTATTTTTGAGGAGATTATGAGCCTTTGGATCTCATTGGTATTGTTAATGAGTTTTAGATTGAGGTTGGCACGTTTTCGCATAAGGATTTTTCTGTCTCGCGGGATGGAGTATCTGCGATCCTTTTTGTTGCTTTTCCTTGGCACATAAGCAGTGCACATCTCCAGCAGAATCCTCAATAGTGTGTTGAGAGTGGTGTTAGGATCAGATCCCTGCAGTTCCAGTTTCCAGTCTATCTTCCTGAGGTCTTGTTGTAATTGATCCCAGTCTACCTTTTGACTGAAGAAGTTGAAGCTGGCGAAAGGTGTCATGTTCGGAGGAGTCATGGAATCCTGCGGTGTCTTACTTTTGATGTAAGTTGTGTTGATGTAAACTATATTGTGGTCAGAGAAGATTGTTTTCTCTGACCTGCAATTGCTGACCGACTCTTGATTATTGGTAAAAAAGAGGTCCAATATGTTGTTCCTTCTAGTCGGCTCCATTATGTGCTGGTTTAGGAACAGTTTATCGGCGATCTCTAGAAGGAGTTTTGCTTGGGCTTGATCTTCTAGAGTGCCCCCACTGGATCTACCATCAGGCCAGCATATAAAGGGGAAGTTAAAATCACCACAGATGATGACATCTGTCATGGCATGTGGGGTGGTCTCTAGCACTTCGTTCAGTTTTTCCAAAGCTTTTGAGAAGCTTTCGAGATTGCACTGAGGTGGGCGGTAGCAGTTTACAATTATTAGATTTATGTTGGTGATGTGTAAGACTAGGAGTTCTATCACCCCGTTTGAGTGGGATAATAGTGTCTTGGTGTGGGCAGCTAGATCGTGCCTGAGGTAGACCATTACACCACCATGGCTTCGTCCCTCTCTATCAGCTCTATATAGGGTGTAGTTAGTTATTCCTATCTCAGAGTCTTTCACGTTGGTAGCCAGGTGAGTCTCCGTGAGGGCAATAAACATTGGGTCCTCTTCTAGCGTTAGTTCCTTCAGGAAGGAGACTTTGCTTTTGTTGCTTTTTGGGTAGAGGCCCTGTATGTTACCCATTAGTATGGACTCTAGTTGGTGTGAACAACGGGTGCCCAGGGGAATGCCGGGTGGGCCTGGAATGGTGGCCAGTTCCTGTGACTCCCTTGCATCTGGGTTACTATTAAGCCCTGGGTCTCTACAGCTTTGGTTAGCATATTCATGGTGGTCTGTAGAGCTGTCACTAACTCTAAAAAAGGTGAGTGAGCGTTTGTGCTTGTGTTTGAGGGGGGGCCTGTGGGTGTCCCTGATGCTGCCTTGTGTCTGGTATTTCCTGGGGTGCTCCCAAGGTTGCCAGGTTTTTTTGTGTTGGTGTTGGTGTTTGTTTGTGCGACTTGGGTTTTGGCGTCATTTGGTTTCCACGTCCCTTTGACATGTGTGAATTCGCAAGACTTGACTCTACATGTGCCATGCCTTACAGAGTTCTTACACATGAGTGGGTGGAACTGAGGGCATTTGTCCCTTCCTAATTTGCAACCACGATCATCCCTAGTACCATGCGTCAAAAGCTTGTGGCATGGCTTGGGGTGTCTGTAGTTGCATTCCTTGCCCGAGTTGCCATGTCTGCATCTTCCCTTTTTATAGTATCTGCAGATAGGGGTGTCCTTGCCTTGGTCCTTGGGCCTAGCCCCGTTCTGGGCCTTGCCTTGGTCCTTGGGCCTAGCCCCGTTCTGGGAGGGATTGTCTGGACTTTGACTAGTAGGTGGGTTTGCCTGAGGGGGTTGGGTGGGGGCAGGGGCTTGTTTCGTCTTGGCATCCGAAACCTTAGCCTTGGGGATTGGCCCGGTAGGGTGGGGTACCTTCGTCGCATTGTTTTGGACAGGGTTATGGGTCTCCCCTGTCTTAGTGGCGACCGCCCCTGTGCTGGTGGCGTCGAGGGCCTTAGCCTCGGGAGTTGTCTCGGCGTGGTGAGGCTCTTTAACCGAGTTGGCATGATCAATGTCACTAGTTACTTGCCCTTTCTCTGTAGTCTCGGGCCTAGTCCCAGTGGGGAGGTTAGGGGTTTGATCAGTTGATTTGTGTTGTTGTGTGGTGTGCTGTGGTTGTTGGGATGTTGTGATGTCCTTTAGGATTAGCGAGTCTCCGTTTTCTACGCTTGTATGTGTTGGTGGAAGTGGGAGCAATGTGTTCGGGGAGGCATTGATGTCCTTTGTCATTCTGCTCGTTTTTGGGAGGTTTTTATCCTGCCAAATTAAAGCGTCTTCTGCCTCCTTTGTTTCGTTCATCGCTACGTCATCGTCCCCGTATGTCTCATCAAAACACGTCCTACACGTGTATTTTCTGTTTGTTTTTATGAAAAACATGATTTGGTATAGAGGAAGCCCCGTGCAAAGATAGTGGATCCAATTAGGGCATTCATCGCAGCCTATGGTGTGTTCCATGTCTCCGTCCACGCCACATGAAGCGTAAGTTTCTATGGGTTGTGATTGTGCGGAGGCAGCCATGATGCTTTGTGCGAGGGACGCTTGGTCGCTTGCTTTGTTTACGAAATTGGGTTTGTTTACAAAGTTGGATTTACGGGATTTCGCTTAGATGATACACTTCACTTTCACTCGATTGTGTCTTTGTTTTTGTGCGTGTGTGTACTAATTTATTGAATAAACTCTTCAATAAACCTTAAATACGGAGCACTGTGAACGCGTCTGACCTGACCATATAATTGTTTTTGAGATGTAGGGTCAACTTGGCTCAACTACTCAACCAAGTCAGCCCACCATGGTTAGGTTAGAGTAGACGAATTTGTCATCCTTTAATTTCTTCAACCTTGGCATCTATGAAAACAAAGATGGCATCTCATGCAGCCGGTGGGCTGAGTTGATGGTTGTCCGAGCTTGCCAGCAAGCATGTTTGACTTTTGTCATTGTCTCAAGTGTCGGCTTCTGAGAAGGTTGAAACAGGTCATGTTATTCGTAAAATAAAGCCGCTTCCAAAGTCCTGTGGTCCTATTGTGTTTTTGTATTTGTGTATGTGTTCCTTGTATATTAACTGTTCTTTCGTCTTTGTGTTTGATCCACAGCAGACAACCTCCTCCATGTGTCGTGGTCGGACAGCATGTGGTACCCGCACCTCAACGCGTCCAACATTATGGACTACTTTGCGGAAAGGTCCAACCCCTTCTATTCGAGGGACTGCAATAATGAGTTCATCAAGATGCAGCAAAACACCCGTATTGATCAGCTGACGTAAGAATCATTTAAGAATCATATTGATAAACACCTAAGCAAGATGCTGTAATGATTATCATTTATTTTATATTATTTGTTTTTGTTTTGTTATCATTTGTCTTTTTGATTCTCATTTATTATTAGTTATATGTCAATTTATTATTATTTACTATTTACCTGTTTGTTTAATATTTAACTATACCTATGCATTTATTTATGTATTTTATTTGTTATTTACATTATTATAGTCTTTACTTATTCATTTAGTGTTGTTATTTTTTTTGCATCCGACCTAGATATTATTATTAGTTATATGTCAATTTATTATTATTTACTATTTACCTATTTGTTTATTATTTAACTATACCTATGCATTTATTTATGTATTTTATTTGTTATTTACATTATTATAGTCTTTATTTATTCATTTTTTATTATTATGATTTTTTTGCATCCGACGTAGATATGGACCAAAAGGTCTCCTGTCGGCATGCTCCGCCTTTGTAATCCTTTGTGTATTAGTATTATTCCAGAATTATGCAAACACATTTTATTTTCTTTAAGTGTTTTTTCTATTGATATGTTATGTTAGGTTAGATTATATTAAGTTTGGTGCTATTGGATAACACTTAATTTCATGTTAAAATCTGTATTTGCGTGAATCTAGAATGTTTGTGTATTATCTAGAACATTATTGATAGACACTAGTCCCTTGGTTTATTGGAGAAAATGGAGGACTTTGATCCAATAAATAAAATAAAATGTGTCCCTCAGTTAAATGGACGAAATAGGGCGACATTAATTCAACGAATATAAGAAATCAAGCCTGGCCATTGCAAGTTTCATTTGCAGGTCCACCGAGAAGGATTCGCACTCAGTGGACCTGTGATCGAAGCTTGCGATGGCCGGGTATGATTATTTGAACTATGTTGCTGCTACTAGTGATTAGTTCCACATTAGTTACTGTAATCCAAAACCACTTAACAAGGATTGTGAAAATAGGTTCGAGATATGCTGTGATCTTGTGGGATGGGGTTGGGGTGCTCAGAATTTTTTTTTCCGAGTCATCAGATTTTGCTCTTTGCCTCCAAAACCCAGAGTAGTGGGTGGGAAACAGGGATGACCCTTCATCCATGAGGAGATAAGATGAGAGGGGGTAAAGGGTGGTGGAATGGGCGGGAGTTGGTATATACTCGTACCTTTTGACTTGGCTACCTCTCTGGTAAGGGGGAAAAATCCAGAGATATAGATCGATAGCCTCCAAAATTGGTTAAATGGGGGGGGGTGTCATTAAATCGAGGGTTGATTTCATGTGAATTTCATTCTGCATGGAGTGTCAACTACATGAAATTAAATTGTGATTATTTTAGAGACTTTGGTGACACCTCTATGGACCAGAGTCATACAGCATTATTTTATGACTGGAGACAAATGTACTGAGCAGACAAAAATAAATCTTGAAGGACATTGTCATTTCCTTGTTCATTTACAACCACAACATTTGCACTTAGCCTTTGTCCCATCCCAACCGTCACAAAGGTGTGATTCACCTTGGTCTTTGGATCATGTGTTGGACTCGTGATCGACAGCTATTTCCCTCCCGGAAGAGAGCTCAGAGCTCGTATGACCGATCTATGGGTAATGCTTTGACCTTACACGCACACACACCCCCAACTCCCCGCCCACGAGAGTTGGAGTAATGACTCGAAGCGCAGCAGTACTGAAATTATTTTCAGCCCTGGGCAGGATTTAAACCCGGACTGCCATAGTGAGAGTTTGGGACTCTACAAACCGCGCCACTGAGTTGTGATTATTGTAGAGTGTGTATTTACCAAGTTGTATTTTACGGGAAGGGGAGCTATGCTCGTGGTGTCCCGTCTTCATATCTCATATTATCTAAATTGTTTTTAAATTCATGTATTGTTTTTGCACACACCACTTTCTCGTTTAGCTTGTTCCAAATGTCTATTGCTCTGTGGGGAAAGCTGTTCTTTTTCAGATCTCTTCTATAACTGTCCTTGATTTTCTTTCCATGTCCTCTTGTATTTCTATCGTCCCATTTTATTAGGTCCTCTCTATCAATAGTTTCTAAGCCTTTCATGATTCTATAAGTAGTTATCAAATCTCCTCTCTCTCTTCTTTGCTCTAATGTCCGTAGCTCAAGTTTTGCTAGTCTCTCTTCATATGATTGTTTTGAGTGTTGGTGCCAATTTTGTAATTGCTTTTTGTATTCTTTCAAGTTTTGTTATACATTTTTTTGTACTTGGTGACCACATTGTCGCTGCATATTCCAATCTTGGTCTTATCAAAGTGATTAGTATTTTCTTCACCATTTGTATAGACACGGTAAAGGAAACATGGACTGGAGGTGAAGCTTTATTCCTGACGTTTCGTCTAACGACTTTCTCAAAGGAATGAGCATACTAGAAACATACAGAGATTATAAACCCGCCTTATGGCTCAAGGGGGTGTACGAGCGTATAGCGCTGCGTCCTGATTGGCCCGCTGAGACAGCCAATCACGAAGCGCTATATTCGCTGAAGATTTGGCCCAGGTGAAGCTCCCAGCCTTATTGTTGATATTCGGACGAGTGGTGATGTACGCAGCTTCTATAGATTTTCTGATCTTCTTATCCATACCTTCGTGTATCAACAATAAGGCTGGGAGCTTCACCTGGGCCAAATCTTCAGCGAATATAGCGCTTCGTGATTGGCTGTCTCAGCGGGCCAATCAGGACGCAGCGCTATACGCTCGTACACCCCCTTGAGCCATAAGGCGGGTTTATAATCTCTGTATGTTTCTAGTATGCTCATTCCTTTGAGAAAGTCGTTAGACGAAACGTCAGGAATAAAGCTTCACCTCCAGTCCATGTTTCCTTTACCGTGTCTATACAACTTGTTCACATGGATTTTCATCTTCACCATTTCCTCATCGAGGTAGGTAAATGCCACTTTAATTGTTCTTATTAAATTATAAGTTTCTCCAAAAATACTACATACATATACCAAGGCTTTTTCCCCCTTACAAGAGAGGTAGCCAAAAAGGAAAGGCATAAAATCATTCCCACCCATTCCATCCCTGAATACACTCCACACCCCTCCACCCTCCCTCTTATCTTAGCACCTCCTGGATGACAGGTCATCCCTGCACCTTGTCCACTGCCCTGGATCAGAAGCAGTGTCGCAAGACACAGCACATACTACACTTCTTAATATTGAATTCCATCTCCCACTTCCTACTCCATTCCCATACTTTATTGAGATCACTCTGTAGCGACTCACAATCTTCTTCGGTGTTCACGTATTTCAACAGTTTTGCATCATCCGCAAAGAAGCTCATATAACTTTCAATTCCTTTATCCATGTCATTAATATATATAGCAAACATTATTGGGGCCAGAACTGTACCTCGTGGAACATCACTTATTACTTCATCCCAATTAGTGTTTGTCTCTTATCACTACTCTCATTTTTCTTTCTTGCAAAAAGTCCTCCATCCATTTAAGCAGTTTGCCCTGTATTCCTCCTGCAGTTTCTAATTTCTTAAGCAAATTCTTATGTGGTACTTTGTCAAAAGCTTTTTTTAGGTCTAGAAATGCATAATCAGCCCATCCATCTCTTTCTTGTATTATATCTATTAGCCTTGAATAGAAACACATTAAGTTTGTGACGCATGATCGTCCTTGTCTGAATCCAAATTACCTTGGATTTAGCACATTGTTTTTTTCTAAATACCTTACCCATCTACTTTTGATAATTCTTTCACAAATTTTTGCTATTGTACTTGTTAGAGAGATTGGTCTATAGTTAGTAGGGTCTTCTTTATTTCCCCCTTTATATATAGGTACTATATTAGCTCTTCTCCAATCTTTTGGAACTTTGCCTTCTTTGAAGGAACTGTTTATTATGCTATGTATTTTGTCTGCCAGTTCATTCCTGCATATCATCATCATCATATACCAAGGCTTTTTCCCCCTTACAAGGGAGGTAGCCAAAAAGGAAAAGCCATAAAATCATTCCCACCCATTCCATCCCTGAATACACTCCACACCCCTCCACCCTCCCTCTTATCTTAGTACCTCCCGGATGATGGGTCATCCCTGCACCTTGTCCACTGCCCTGGATCAGAAGCAGTGTCGCAAGACACAGCACATCCACAGCAAGGCCGCTTCATTAAATCGGCGACCCCCCCTCTCCATCCTCCCATGCAGAAAAGGAGAAGACGGGGAGAAATCCCTTCGGGCTGCGTCAAATTTTGCTCACACATACTACCTCACCCCCCCATCCCCCCACCCATTCCACCTCATGCATCACAACATCATCCATATACAACCATTCTCCATTCACCCCTGTCTTCTGTCCTCTCCTGTCCTTCCTCAACAGACATTCCCCTCTTCCCCAAAGCCCCCTTCACCCCATCCATCCACCTCATCCTAGGACGTCCCTTCATATTCACTCCCTCCACATCTGCCTTCCATACCTCTTTTACTAGTCTTTCTTCACTCATTCTTTCCATGTGTCCAAACCATCCTAATACTCTTTCATCAACCCTATCTCCCAACTCCCTTTCCACCCCAGTTCTCCTCCTCACCTCATTTCTCACTCTATCTAGCCTAGTAACCCCCATCATACTTCTCAGACACCTCATCTCAAACACATTCAAACTCCTCTCTTCCTCTCTTATGTTCCATGTTTCTGCCCCGTACATTGCTGTTGGCTAAATCACTCCTTCATATAACCTCCTCTTAGCATCCATTCCCAAATGTCTATTCCTCATTTACACACTTCAATCCACCAAGGCATTTACTCGCTTCTCTCAATCTACATTCTACCTCCACCTTCACTCTACCTTTTCCTGCCACATTTGCACCCAAGTATCTAAAACAATCCACTTCCTCCAGTCGCTCTCCCTTAATGTTCACTTCCAGTCTACTGCCACTTTCACCCCTTGTACATCTCATCACCTTGTACATCTCATCACCCACATTCCTGCATTCTTTCAAAATCCAGTTTGCTATTTCATCTGGTCCATGCAATTTTCTGACATCAAGATTACTCAAGTGTTTCATTATTTCATTCCTTGTTACTTCTATTTCTTTCATAGGGGGACTTTCTCCTCCCATTCGATATCTCTAGGTTGTATGTTCTCCCTTGTAAACACCGATTTAAAATGCTTGTTCATAATTTCTGCCATTTCTATTTCCTCTGTGTATTCAACTCCTCCCTGTTGTAGTTTCTCTAATTCTTGTTTGTTTTTCAGTCTGTTGTTTACAAATCTGTAAAATAGTTTTGGTTGATCTTTACATTTTTCTATGACATCTTTTTCATATTTTCTCTTTTCTTCTCTGCACACTTGTACATATTCATTTCTGAACTAGTATATATTTTCAATTTTTCAGGTCTTTTGTCTTTTTTCCATTTTGTCCAAGCTTTATCTCTTCTTTTAACTCCCTACAACTTTTGTTGTACCAGCACTTTACATATTCTTTTTCTTGCTTTTGTCTTGGGACATACTTTTCCACTCCTGTATAACTTTTTGTCAAAATATTCCATATCTCTTCCACTGTTGTTTCCTCTTTGTATGTTCTTTCCCAGTCTTCTTTTTGAAAGAATTCTCTTATTTTATCAAAATTTGTTTTTTTCATATATCAATCTTCCTTTTCTATATTGTTAATTTTTTTCTTGTATTTTTCCTCATTTAGTTCCAGTTCAACCAATATTTGGTCACTTTTACTTATTGGTGTCTTATATTCAATCTTTAACACTATTTCAGGATCTGATGGGATTATTAGGTCCAGTCTCGATGGTTCTTTCTAAACCTAGTGTTCTCTTGAATCCATTGCATCATTGTATAGTCAATAATCATCTCAAGTAGAACATTTCCCCATGAGTCATCTCCACCCTTTACTGTCATCTCTTCCCAGCAGACTTCTTTGCAATTAAAGTTGCCCATTATAACTATTCTTCCTCCATCTTCCATTTTCTTATTTAATGTTATCCTTGTGTCTTCTAACATACTTTTATGTTCTCTCTCTTCCCACGTGTCCGTTTTTGGAGGCACATAATTTATTACAAATTTTCTGCTCTTCCTATCTCTGTCTTCCACTTCCATCATAATCATCTCTACTCTATTGTTTCCATATGTGACATTCCTCACATTTATATCCTTCTTAGTCAGGAACATAACTCCACCCCCTTGTTTTGTCTCTCTGTTTCTAATCCAATAATTATATGCACCATGTCCTTCAGATATTCATTCAGTTCGTTCAAGCCTGTTATTAATCCATCTATATTTGTGTAAAACACTCATAATTTTCTGCTACTTCCATTATATTTTCTGTTTCCCTTTTGTTTTTCTCAGTTATGGTCCATTTCCTCACATTCATATTCACTATTCTCCAATAGAATTCCTCTTTTTCTGACTCTGTTCTTCTCTCGTTTTTTTCCTTAGCATTTTGTCTTTTCGTTTTTTCCTCCTCTCTTTCCTCTTTATTCATTTCTTTTTTTATCCATACCTTTTTATATTGTTCACCGTCAGTTTCCCTGTTTTTGCTAAGATATTCTCTGCTGTTGTTTGTGACCTGAATTTAATCTTAATTGGTCTGGTCTTATCTGTACTATATTTCCTGAGTCTATACATTTCTTCAATTTGTTTCCCTATTTCAGGTTCATCTTCCTGAACTAATTCTAATATATTGTTTACTTTTTCTTTTTCCTTAATTCTTGTAGTCCTGTTTAAGTTATACTTCTCTTCCATCCCTAATATAATTATACATTTCTTTTTATCTGCTAAGTCTCTAACTATATTCTCCTTCTCCCTCATTACTTTAATAACTGTATTTTCAATTTGTTCTTTCATCTGCTGTGTCACTATGTCGTTAAATACAATTTCATTGTTCTCTTGGACTTTCTTCCAACCCTGTGCTTCTTTTGCTATGAACTCTTTATGCTCTCTATTATTCCTCTTTAATTCCTCATTCTCATCTTTTACTTCCTTTAACTGTTTTTTTCAATTCCTCTACTTTAGTTAGGTTTTGGTTTTCCTTTTTTAATTGTTCCAATTTATCAACTCGCTGCACAATCTGTGTGAGTTGACCTAGCCTACTTTCCCAGTGTTGAGCCATTTTTTCTAGCCTTGCTAATCGGGGGAGGTTGGCATCCCCCCTTCATTAAATTCATTGAATTATTATCTTCACTTTCTATTTTGTTGTTCTTATTTATATATCGAAACTTAATCATTTTACTGAAATTATTCACTTCTGCGTCAGCTGAGGACCTTTTGTTGACTTTTTTTCTGTCAGGTGGCGCCTGTGCGCCTCCCTCCTCATTTCCTTCCATTTCCCTCAGTAATCCCTCCCCTTCTCCTTTTTCATCACCTTCCCACTACACCATGAGCTTGCCCCTTCCCTATTAATACAAAAAGGTACTTACTCATTGTTGAGATCCATGAAAATTTCCCTTCTTCTTTGGAGCTCCAGCCTTCGCTGTGAATCGGTCTACGTGTGTGTGTATTCACCTCGGATCTGCTGCAGCCTCTTTTCGAGACAGCCAGACACCACCCTACGGCAGTGAGCTCAGAGCTCATTATTAGCAGATCTCTGGGTAGGTCTGAGACCACTCACACTCCACACACCGGGAATGCAAGGTCACAACTCCTTGACTAACAGGGGCTACACGTGAAAGGAGACAAACCCAACTTGTCTCCGCCCGGCCGGGGAATCGAACCCCGGTTCTCCGGCTTGTGAGGCCAGTGCCTTACCAATCCGCCACCGGGCCGTGTGTGTATATATGTATGTATTAGATCTGTTATCATTACATGTAGATGTAATTAAATGTTTTAATGTATCATATGGTATATGTTTGTTTTTTATTTTTGACAGACACATGCAAGGTATTGAGTACATGCTGCTACACACGCAGGAACCGATTTTATACATAATCCGCAAGCAGCACCGATACTCCCCAACCCAGGTCACCCCTCTTGCCAATTACCATATCATAGGAGGACAAATTTTCCAGACACCTGATCTCGGATCGGTGATAAATTCGAGACTGGTGAGTGAAGATTTGTGAAAAAAAATTATACAGTAAGTCCTTGTTATACGGTACATATGCGTTCCTGAAAATCTTACCGCAAATTGAAATTACCGTATACCGAACCAATTATAACATGTAATAATAGTGTATGGCAGATGTACCTTCTCCCTGCTCTTTCATCTTCATAACACGAGCGGATGCCGTATCTGAATTTTTCTTACCATAAATAGAATCGAGGGTAGTAATTACCAAATACTGTAACTGTGAATATACCGGATAAAGAATTACCATATAAGGAAGGCTCACTGTAGTTGTTTTTGTATGTACAGTCACGAGCAGAAGTTTTGATTCACATTGAGTTATCTTGTTGCAAAATTCAAAATCTTTTTATTTTTCATTACGGTATTATTATTTTTTAAGAAATTACTTAACTGTGAACTAATACTACATAGGAAAATGTATCCCATACTCAATAAAAAAAATCATATTGACATTGTGAGAATTGTAGTGTGGGTCAAAATTTTTGCTCATTACTGTACAGGCGTCCTCTAATTTAGTAAACAAGAGGGTGGGAGCTATTGGTCCAATATTTCCAATGCAAAAGAATAAGTAAAACCTATAATATTACAGTTAAAAAGATATGTACATTGTAATATTAATAGTAAAAAAAACTAATAATAAGTGAAATAAATTCAACAACTATATTTGGTTACACTGGATTTTGTGTTGCCTCTGAAATATGTTAAATGGAAATCCATGTAATTGAGAGCTGAATATACCATAGTTGACAGACCTTTAGGCTGCGGCAAAATATTGGTTGGATTTTATTAAGAGATATCATGGGATCAGGCTGGAGACGGAGTGCCAATCCTCTGATGGAGGTGAGAAGGTTACATGTAACTTAGAAAATGGGCAGCTTTGGTGCCTGTCCTGCAGGACCTCTGCATTCAGGTTCCTGTCACTGGTCCCTTGGAGTCATGTCCACGTAACGACTATTTGCTGGTCACAAGTTGGGCATGGCATCTCGGAGATCAGGATCTCCTGTGGGAGACACCTGCGACAAGGGATTGACAAATTTCTTCTCTTGCAGCTGTCCACAGTAAACCACCTGTACAGTGCCTTTGTGGACATGCAGTCGTATTCGCAGTACCATCCGTCAAAGGGCTACTGGTGGCACTTCAGAAATCAGCCAGAAGCTCAGCAGCAGCAGAAGAAGGAAAAGGAGAAAAAGGTTTGTTGTATGCTGTCTGTCATAATTTGTGGATTGTAGTGTATGCTTTATGCTGTCTCTCTCTATCTGTGTGTGTGTGCTTATCTCTCTTTCTCTCTCTGTCTGTCTGTGTATGTGTGTGTGTGTGTGTTTCTCTCTCTCTGTGTGAGTGTATTAGTATTTGTCTGTCTTTGTTCTTACGGTGACAGATAGGCCATAACTTTCTATTTCTATCCATCTGTCCATCTATATGTTGATTAGTAAATCATTCCATTGCCCCAGGTCTCTTTTGGAGAAGATCCGTGGCCTCCAGGAAGACAGCATCATCCAATGGTTGGGACCAGAAGTCACTTAGAGAAGAGTTATTTTGTTGTTTTCTTGGGATTGTCAGCGTGGGGCTTAGTACTACGAGGCTTTCTGTGTCTTCTTTGTGGTGGTTGTACATGGGGTGGTTTGAATCCGAGGCCAGGACTATTTGATGTCAGTATTTTTCTCAGTGATGGATGTTGACCCGACCACAGATACAAGGCCCTTGAAATTTACATACATACATACATATACCAAAGGCTTTCTCCCCCTACGTGGTGGGTAGCCAAAAAGAAAAAGGCATAGAAACCACTCCCACCCATTCCATTTCCCACATGTTGAAATTTACGAGCTGATTAATGTATTAATCATTGTATTGGCTTCTTAAGATCCTTGTGAGGTGATTTTATATATATATATATATATATATGTGTGTGTGTGTGTGTGTGTGAATTTATTGTGTCTAGTCGCATTGCTTCTGATCCAGGGCGATGGGTGAGTTGGAGGGATGGCCCGTCATCCAGGAGGAGCCAAGATAAGAGGGAGGGAGGGGTGGATGGGAGTGGAATTATGACTTTTGACTTTGGCTACCTCCCTTGTAAGGTGGGGGGAAAAAGCCCTTGGTATATATATATATATTATGCCTTGTTGCATTGATGGTTAAACAAAATGGAGAAAAGTGGGAGGTGAGCCAGCTGTTGTTTGCTGACAACACTGCGCTTGTGGCAGGATCGGAGGAGGGACTGAGGAAGTTGGTGACAGAGTTTGGGAGAGTATGTGATATAAGAAAGCTAAAGATAAATGTGGATAAAAGTAAGGTGGTGAGATGTACAAGGGGTGAAAGTGGCAGTAGACTGGAAGTGAGCATTAAGGGAGAGCGACTGGAGGAAGTTGGTAGTTTTAGATACTTGGGTGCAAATGTGGCAGGAAAAGGTAGAGTGGAGGTGGAGGTAGAATGTAGATTGGAGAAGCGAGTAAATGCCTTGGTGGATTGAAGAGTGTAATGAGGAATAGAAATTTGGGAATGGATGCTAAGAGGAGACTGTATGAAGGAGTGATTGTGCCAACAGCACTGTATGGGGCAGAAACATGGAACATAAGAGAGAAGGAGTTTGAATGTGTTTGAGATGAGGTGTCTGAGAAGTATGATGGGGGTTACTAGGCTAGATAGAGTGAGAAATGAGGAGGTGAGGAGAAGAACGGGGGTGGAAAGGGAGTTGGGAGATAGGGTTGATGAAAGAGTATTAGGATGGTTTGGACACATGGAAAGAATGAGTGAAGAAAGACTAGTAAAAGAGGTATGGAAGGCAGATGTGGAGGGAGTGAACGTGAGGGGACGTCTTAGGATGAGGTGGATGATGTTGTGATGCATGAGGTAGAATGGGCAGGGGGATGGGGGGTGAGGTAGTATGTGTGAGCAAAATTTGATGCAGCCCGAAGGGATTTCTCCCCGTCTTCTCCTTTTCTGCATGAGGGGACGGAGAGGGGGGGGTCACCGATTTAATGAAGCGGCCTTGCTGTGGATGTGCTGTGTCTTGCGACACTGCTTCTGACCCAGGGCAGTGGACAAGGTGCAAGGATGACCCGTCATCCAGGAGGTGCTAAGATAAGAGGGAGGGTGGAGGGGTGTGGAGTGTATTCAGGGATGGAATGGGTGGGAATGAGTTTATGCCTTTTCCTTTTTGGCTACCTCCCTTGTAAGGGGGAAAAAGCCTTGGTATATGTATGTATGCATTGCTTCCAGTCAGGGCAGTGGGTGGGAGACAGGGATGACCTTTCATCCACGAGAAGCTAAGATGAGAGGGAGGAAAGGGTGGTGGATGGGAGCAGAATGGGTGGGAGTAGGTGCATGTCTGTGAAAAGGCTACCTCCCTTGTAAGGGGGAAAAAGCCTCTGGTATATAGATAGATTGAGATTTATTATCATGAATCTCTTTTATTTATTTATACATTGCTTCTGACCTTTTAAGGGGGAAAAAGCCATTGGTATATGTGTGTGTGTGTGTGTGTGTATATATATATATATATATATATATATATATATATATATATACACATACATACATATACATACCAAAGGCTTTTTTCCCCCTTACACAGGGGGGTAGCCAAAAAGAAAAAAGGCATAGAAACCACTCCCACCCATTCCATCACCTACATACTCCACTCTCCTCCACCCTCTTCCCTCCCCCACATCTTGGATCCAGGATGATGGGTCATCCCTGCATCTTGTCATCTGCCCTGGGTCAGAGGCAGTGTTGCAAGACACAGCACATCCACAGCAAGGCCGCTTCATTAAATCGGGTGGAGGTAGAATGTAGATTGAGAGAAGCGAGTAAATGCCTTGGTGGATTAAAAAGTGTAATGAGAAATAGCCATCTGGGAATGGATGCTAAGAGGAGGTTATATGAAGGAGTGATTTAGCCAACAGCAATGTACGGGGCAGAAACATGGAACATGAGAGAAGAAGAGAGAAGGAGTTTGAATGTGTTTGAGATGAAATGTCTGAGAAGTATGATAGGGGTTACTAGGCTAGATAGAGTGAGAAATGAGGAGGTGAGGAGGAGAACAGGGGTGGAAAGGGAGCTAGGAGATAGGGTTGATGAAAGATTATTAGGATGGTTTGGACACATGGAAAGAATAAGTGAAGAAAGATTAGTAAAATAAGTGTGGAAGGCGGAGGTGGAAGGAGTGAATATGAGGGGACGTCCTAGGATGAGATGAATGGATGGGGTGAAAGGGGCTTTACAAAAGAGAGGAAGGACAGGAGAGGACAGAAAATAGGGGTGAATGGAGAAGGGTTGTGTATAGATGAGGCTGTGATGCATGAGAGGGAGTGGATGGGGGGTGAGGAAGTATGTATGAGAACAAATTGGACGCAGCCCGAAGGGATTTCTCCCCGTCTTCTCCTTTCCTGCATGAGGGGACAGAGATGGGGGGTCGCTGAATTTATGAAGCAGCCTTGCTGTGGATGTGCTGTGTCTTGCGACACTGCTTCTGACCCAGGGCAGTGGACAGGATGCAGGGTTGACCCGTCATCCAGGAGGTGCCAAGATAGGGTGGAGGGGAGTGGAATATATGGGAAATGAAATGGGTGGGAGTGATTTCTATGCCTCTTTCTTATTGGCTACCCCCCATGTAAGGGGGAAAAAGCCTTTGGTATATGTATGTACATATTCCTCTGTAAGGGGCACCATCCTGACCTCCAGATAGTGGGAGTTTGCAACATTAAACCGAATCATCGATCATTTATTTATTTATTTTTCAGGCTCAGGCGGGGAAAAAAGAAGAGCCTGCTTCACCTTTCCAGAGGCGGCGCGTCAATTTCCTGCTGGAGGAACTTTCGAATAAGTTCCCCTACAAAGCTCCGGCCACCCAGGAGAAACCTGCGGCAGGTAAGATAATGATTTATTTGGTTATTATTTTTATTATATACAGTAGAACCTCTACTTACGATTGCCTAAACATACGAATTTTCCAACATACGATGTGAAATTCGATCTAATATTTGACTCTACACCCGAAGTAATTTCCAACATACGAAGTCGTCGAAGTTTCGCATATATACGGCGTCGAAGTTTCTCGTAGCGTCGCAGTTTCATGGTTAGCCCGCTAGACGGCAGTCAGTTCACAGCTCTCCTTCGTGTCGCGTGGTTCTCCTTGTTCTGATCGTAAATAACAGTGCTTAATACCTTCCTTTTTCACATTTCCTTTTTTATTTTATCATCATGGGTCCCATGAAGGCTAGTGCGAGTGGTAGCAGTGGTGAAAAAAGGAAGAAAGTAATGCTTTCCTTAGAAGTAAAGCAAGAAATCATAGAAAAGCATGAGAGCAGTGTTCGTATAAGTGATCTGGCTAAACAATATGGCCGAAACATGTCTATGATCTTGATGATCTCTAAGGTAAAGTGACAATAAAAACCCCTTTTTATTGATTATTTCCTTATAAATTATCTCTCTTATATACAGTAATGCATTTGTTTTATTGCTATGTGTAATTATCTGCAGTACAGTGTTTATTAAGGAGTTATAGGTTTTTGGGCTGTGGGACGAATTAAATGAATTACAGTGTATTCTTATGGGAATATTTGATTTAACATATGACCATTTCAACATACGAAGTAGGTCCTGGAACAAATTAAATTCATATGTAGAGGTTCTACTGAATATATATATATATATATATATATATATATATATATATATATATATATTATGGTAGTGGGTGAGAGAGAAGGAGGGATGGGTGGTGAATGGAAGTGGAGTAGGTGGGTGGGAGTGAAAATCTGCCATTTGACTTTGGTTACCTCCCTGGTAAGGGGAAAAAAAAAACCTTGGTACAGTCACAATCCGAGTTACAACCACCCGTACTTACGACCACATCTAGCAGATGCTTATTATGAGTTTACTGTACATGTCTGGCAGCACAGCGCGTAAGATAGTTGTGGCAACCGGCATCGCGTACGGCAGTTATGGCAGAGATGGAAAAGTTGCTATACACGTGGTTGGAAGATAATAGGCAAAGAAATGTGAGAGTGACGTTGCAAGCAGTGCAAAGTAAGGCTACAAGTTAATTTCACATGTTGAAAGAACGTGCAGGTGAAGAATACGCTTCACATGAGTTCATAGTGAGTGCTGGGTGGTTTCGTTGCTTTCGAGAGTGTTACCAGGTTCATCACGTGTTGTCGAATGGTGAGGCTGCTAGCAGTGATGCGCCTGCAGCTAAGGCATTTGTGGAAGAGTTTGATAAATTATGAATGAAGGATATTTACGTACTTACGACCACGTCTAGCTGATGTCTATTATGAGTTTACTAATACAAATACACTGTAATAAGTATTTTCTTTCTTTAACTTACCATATCCTATTAACAACTAAGCAACTGAAAACAATACTGTATACAACTGTAGGAGAGAAGCCAAACGCAGAGTATGGGATCCAATGTATTTAACGTTTCGCCCACTAGGGCTTCTTCAGAAATAACATAATGGACAAATATCTGACTCCTTATATAACCCGAGCTTGCGTGGAGAAACGGACATGAAACTGGTGTTAAAAAAAAAAAAAAAAGAAGTAGAGACTGAACAACTTCACACCAGGCTTAATGACCCCCTTATGGGTCGATAGCCTTAAAAAAGTCCACTATGTTATTTCGGGAGAAGCCCTGCTGGGCGCAACGTTAAATACATTGGATCCCATACTCTGCGTTTGGCTTCTCTCCTACAGTGCTGTTGCAGTCGTTGCTGTACCTATATCTCACACTTAGAATGGATTGAAATGGATGAGAAAAATAGATCTTAAAATTCACATATATTTAGAGTACATACAACAATTGAAGAATTAAGAAAAAATTATTAAAAGGAAACTACAATTTAAAAAACTTAAAAATGGTAAGCAAGTTTATATCTAATATGTGTGTGTGTGTGTGTGTACAGGTATAGTATATACATACAGTACCTGCATATGCATATATACTGAAATACAGTACATTATTAAAACATTGAAAAAAAAAAAAAATTATAAAAATTAAACTAAAAAGCATTGATAGATAAACAGTAAACAGCTTCTATTTAATAGTATTCAATAGAAAAAATTACGGTAGTTAAAAATGCAACAGATTGATATCATGTATCCTAGAGTAGAACCCTCGTGTCAGCCATTTTGAATAGGATCCGACTTACGACCAATCCGACTTACGACTGGTTGGTCGGAACCTATCTAGGTCGTAACTCAGATAGTGGCTGTATATGTACGTAATGTACTTATTATGTATTTATTTTCTTATTTATTTATTATTTTCTTCTTTCTTTTTTTTCTTTTTCTATATTATCAGCTGTTACATGGTATAATCAGAAGCATCTCACATTTGCTGAATTGTGGATTCAGATCCTAATTTTCTCCAAGTCCCAGCAGTGGCTGTTACGAGCCCAAATGGACCAAACACTTGGGGCAAAGGTGACAGTATAGGTTCCTCACCGTCTACATGTGAAGGAAAGTGGTTCAATATATGGAAAGAAAATCCTGACCCCTGTTTGCTCCTGCCACTTCTGTCTGTTTTGCTCGTCACATCTATATAGCAAGCCTCACCGCCACCACACACACACACACTCAGAAGCTCACTGGACCACCGGGTTAGGGTGTCATTACTTGCGGTGAAGGTTAAGGGGATGGTGGTTCGAACCCTGCGACCAGCAAAGATGAACCAAGGGCATGGTTTGTTCAGTTCTGCACTACAAAGTCCTTTGTAAGGGGCACTGTCCTTGCCTCCCAAAAGGGGGTAGTTTGTGACGTTAAACCATATCATTGTTAGCTCTTCCCCCTTATAAGGGAGGTAGCCAGCTAAGGCACACACCCACTCTCATTTTATCAAAATCTATGTATATATATATATATATATATATATATATATATATATATATATATATATTTATGTATGTATTTACCTAGTTGTAATATACGGGAGGAGAGCTATGCTCGTGGTGACCCGTCTTTGCATCTCTCCGCATCAAGTTTTATCTTAAAATCTTGTATAGTGTTTGCACATACTGTTTTGTTGTCTAATTTGTTCCATGTATTTGTCGCTGTGTGGGAAACTGTTCCTTTTCAAGTTTTTTCTATAACTATCCTTTTTCAATTTTTTTCCGTGTCCTCTTGTTTTACCGTTGTCCCACATTAATAGGTCGTTCCTGTCTAAAACTTCCATTCCTTTCATTATTCTGTAGATAGTTAGCAAATCTCCTCTTTCTCTTCTTTGTTCCAGAGTTGGTAGGTTCAATTTGGATAGTCTTTGCTCATATGTTAGTTCGGCAAGTGTCGGTGCTAGTTTTGTTGTCGCTCTTTGTAATCATTCTAGTTTCTTAATATTCTTTTTGGTACTGGGTGTCCAAAGTGATGCTGCGTACTCAAGTTTTGGTCTTATTAGTGTAGTAAGTATTTTCCTTATCATTTCTTCGTCCATATAGGTGTGTGTGTGTGAGTCTATATATATATATATATATATACAGCCAGTCCTCATTTAACGATGGAGTATTGTTCAGAAGACCCTGTCGTTAAGCGATTTTGTCGCTAAACGAGGACCCATTGAGAGACATACATGTATGAGCATATAAACAAAGATTCGGAAGTAGGCAAAGTGACAAAGTGCTACATGCTAGGTTATTTTATTCAGGGAATGTATATTAATACATTTTGTATGTTTGTTTACTTACTGTCCATCTTACTGTGGTTGTAGGTGCAGGGATACTCGAGGGGACCACATCAATCATTTATTAGGTTTAACGTCTAATATACATGGGCACGTCATGTGCCTACAAGTGCAATGAAAGAACTAACTGGGCGTCACTTCTGTGCAGTAAGATTATACAGCTAAGGCCGCTTTTCACACGAGTGTTTCCGTACGCGCGTTCGGGTGCGCCACGTTTTAACTTTCAATGGAGTTCAATGGGACCTTTCACACGACGTGGTTTGCGGACGTGCAACGCAGCATAAACACAGTGCCAGCAAGAATGGATCCGTTTTTCCTGACGCACGCGTCCTTGCTGGCTACCAGTGGCAATGAGAGCTTTCACCCGAACGTTCTAGAACGCACGCACACAGGTCCCGCTGCCATATCAGTCATCGCTTCCACCTGGGTGATGTAAGTTACTCATCCCGTTCTGGTGTGTAGTTCATTCGAGTATGATATAACAGTCATGATTTATAGGAAATATAATTTTGCCATTTCTTTGATACTACTTTTGTTCTTGAGAATTGTAGAGATAGTTGAATGTGAGAAGCCATGGCTGTCAGCACTAGCTTGGACTTTCTTACCTCCCTCGTGCTCATTAATGACTTTCATTTTTATATCTAAGTCGATGGCTTTCCTCTGTTTCTTAGGACTGGATCCAGTAGGAGAATTTGTATTCTTTCGTTTTCCAGTCATCATGAAGGGATAAAGTTGTATACTTTTAACTAGAAATCACTAAAAACTTGAGGAGCAAATTTAAGCATAGACACGCTAGCAGCGTGTTATGGTTACAACTGATGAGTAGTGATTGCATGTGTTTCGGTAGGCGCGAAGATTCGAATGCAGTAAAAGAATATTTTTGACAATTATTTTTTTAAGAAGCCGTCGTAACTCCGAGTCGTCGCTAAACGAGATCGTTGTAAGTGAGGACTGGCTGTATATATATATATATATATATATATCTCTATATATATATATATATATATATATATATATATATATATATATATATATATATATACATACACATATGTATGCTTACATATATACACACATACACATGTATACCAAAATGCCCTGTCTGTCTGAACACTAAGGACATCTTCACCCATTTCACAACCATTCCACTCCCATCAAAAAGGATTACAAAGGTGGAGCATGCCGACAGGAGACCTTTTGGTCCATATCTAGGTCGGATGCGAAAAAAATCATGATAATAAATTAATCAATAAAAACTATAATAATGTAAATAACAAATAAAATACATAAATGCATCTTAAATAATAAACAAACAGGTAAATAGTAAATAATAATAAATTAACATATAACTAATAATAAATGAAAATCAAACAGACAAATGATGACAAAACAAAAACAAATAATATAAAATAAATTATAATCATTACAGCATCTTGCTTAGGTGTTTATCTAAATGATTCTTAATGCTTCGAACTGAACTACATTGCACTGCCTCTCATCTTTCCTCCCTTTCATCTTAGTTCCTCGTGGATGATGGGTCATACCTGTCTCCTGCCCACTGACGGGGTCAGGAGCAATGCAGCAAGACACAGCACATCCAGAGCAAGGCCACTTCACTTACTTGATGAGACTCCATCTCTGTCTTCGTCTCCGTCCCCTCATGTCAAAGTATCATCCACTCCCCCCCATCCCATCCCCTGCTCTATCCCTTCTTTATTCGACAGACATAGAAAAGAGGGGAAATGGGGAGAAATCCCTTTGGTCTGCATCAGAATATCATCCATAAACAACCATTCTCCACTCGCCTCTATCCCCTGCCTTCTCCCTTCCTTGCTCAACAGACATTTACCCTCTCACTCAAGGCCCCTTTCATGTCTGAATAATGACTATTTTCTGTTTACAGGAGAGGAAGCAAAACCAGAAACGAGAGTGGACATCAAACAAGAGAAGGTGGACATGAAACAAGAGAAGGTGGACATCAAACAAGAGAAGGTGGAAAACCCTCCGACGCCACAGGGAGCTTCTTCGCAACGCACCACTAAGCCTCCACCCGAGAAGAGAATGCGAGTTGGGCCATGAGGAATCGATTTTGCTGTCGGTGTGGGTCTTTGGGTTTATTATTTTTCATTTTGTGTAATGGATTAAGACAAAAAACTATTCAAAGAAGATTTTTTTTTTTTCTTTTCTTCTTCATACAGACACTTCTCATCTTATGAACGAGTTACATTCCGAACAACTGTCCAGAACTGAAAATGATCTAAAGTTGTTATTCAACATCATTTTGAAGGTACTCAAATATACAAGCATAAGTAGGATATAAAATAATGCATGTTTTCATCTCCAAAAATACATTACTAATACATAAAATATAAATTAGTTATAATATACTTTATAATTAGTTATAATTATACTTTAATGTTGCATTTCTTACTTTTTCCACCGTCAAAGTAGGCTTGAGGCTTTGTTCGTATGTCTGAAAGTTCGTAAGTCAAATGTTCATAAGTAGAGGAGCATCTGTACAAATGAATCACAGAAGAAGAATTTTTGTCCGAGGCAAATTGTAGATGATTTCCATTTATGACACATAATTTAAGAAGTTTATTGTGATTAGGTTTTGTATGTACTGCATCAATCTATCGGTATAGATAGGTTTTGTTAAAACCCGTGAATCTGTTCCTTTGACCAGTACGATTGTCTGTCTGCATTAGTCAGTTTATTATATTACGTCTGGGTTCACCAAACTTTTTATTTTCACAGCAGGCAAGATAACTGAATGATGAGTGTGGGCATCATAACCATTATGTTCAGTACAATACATTGAATATACAAAAATAAAGATAACTGACATATTTACAAACACACAAAAAAAAAATTAAAACAAGCACAAGACAACCACTCTCCTCGGCCAAAGTCTCTTCCCAGAGAGATCATCTGTGGGAGGTTCCAAGGTCCGTCGCCAGCCGCTGTGGGTTGTTCTCCAGCGAAACTCAAGACAATAATTGATTGCTTGATTAATTGTTGCCCCAAGTTTCTGTATACCAAGGGCCTTTTCCCCCTTACAAGGGGGGGTAGCCAAGTTGAAGGCCTGCACCCACTCCCACCCATTCCACTATCCATCCACCACCCTTTCCTCCCTCTCCTCTTAGCTCCTCGTGGATGAAGGGTCTGAAACAGTGCAGCAAGACACAGCACTGTACATCCACAGCTAAGCCGTTTCTCTTAATTGGCGGACCCCCGCCCCCCTCCCCTCTTCTGTAAAATACAGAGGACGGGGAGAAATCCCATGGGGTTGTGTCAAAATATCACCCACACACAAACACTCCCCAATCACGCCTGCCTCCTCCCTTCTCCCGTAGATCTCTCCAGGAAGAAACTTCCAACTGTTGTCTGTGTTGCGTGAAAGTGGGAGTGTTTTTACATTACCGGCTTAATGTTGTAAGGGGGAGGATGAAAACCGTCACCAGTTGCCAGCTGTTCATGAGAAAGAGTAAGGGATACACTCAAAGTAGACACACCTTGGTCCCATTCTGGGGACCCAGTGTCAGCCTCTCAGGGCTGCACCTCCTGATGTAAGCGACAGAGTTATTGAGTTTCGAAAATGGGCAGCTTTACGTCCCATCATACAAGACTACCATGTGTATGTACTCATCATGGGTTTTTTGTTTATGGGCAAATTATGATGAAGTTGATTCTATAGGCTTCATACATTGAAATAATTTTTATATAAAAGTAGTAATAGTAATAAAAGTAATAGAAAAAGTAGTTGTGTAATAAGAGACATATCCAGAACTTGTAGAGGACAAGATTGGAGCATTTGTATGTTTTGATACATGATGGAGAAGAGTAAGGAGAAAAATGTCGAGGTACATGAATTTCCATAACACTACTGCCAATTTTTCATATTTCTCCCACATTATTATTATTATTTTATTGTTATCATTATTATTATTATTATTTCATCAGATGATTTTGTTTAAATAATTTATTAACAATTGTAATGTGGGGATCAAATGTTTTAGTTTGAATAGTGGGGAGCAGTAGTATTTTGTTGTATTTTTTCTATCATAATCTGTTCAATGTGTGATATAATTTTCTTCTTTCATAGGGTAGTGAATGCAAATATTTCAATAAATTTTATTTTGATTGGTTGATTTATTCTGTAAAATAACATCCTTTGGTTAGGCTAAGCCACTTGACTGGACGGGACAGTCTCGTACTTCGTCAATTTGGACAATATTTCCTCCACATTTTCAACTATGGAGAGCTAACAGTCAGCGATTGCGCTCCATTTCTTCTCATTACACGGCAGCAAAAGAAAAACGTACCATATTAATACTACACAATTCCAATATCTCTGGAGAGATGGGTACGGGATTGTTGCTGTCCTCTGGGACCCGTTATCATAATTGAAAGATTATAACAATGTTTCTAATTTCGTCATTATTATAGAAAGGATGCATGGGATATGTTCATCTTAATTCTCTTTAAATATGTGGCCATACAAAGAACCACAATAAATAAATATAAGCCAGCTACAGCAATATCAGAAATGTGTCTTATTTGAATGCTGACTCAATTGGCAACAACAATGAACAACCTGAATTGTCATAAAATCTTATGTCTAGTAATCTAGGGTAAAATAAATTTTGAAAATAATTTGTAATTGATGAAGACTCAATATTAATGTAATGGGAACAAATAATTGTTTTTTCCCACCGTTATACAGACTGGAATTTGTATTTGTTTTGTATTTGATTGCAAATGTTATGTGAAACTGAACTAAATGGATTCAAGAGTACTAGGTTTTAAATTCTTTAGTTTTCAGTGGCATGAAAATGAATGTGGCAGGAAATAACTTTTCATGTCAAAGATTGCAGTGGCCTACATATTTTGTTGCACGGTATTGAAGATTGTGTAGTGGTTTGGTTCGAACAAGCCAGGGAAAATGAAATTCACTTTGGTCTCTTATTCTAATCTCTTTGGTAAAACAACCACAAGTAATAGCCACTGCTTAGTGGATCTGATCAGTCGTAGCTGGACGGTGAGCCTAACGTCAGAGGCGGTGGCGGCTGATGACGGCGAGGCTCGATGGGACTGCTACAAGACTGGACGAGATGTTGTTGCTGCTGCCGTGGCTACTACTATTCTGCCCTGACTGGCCGCCATGGCTGAATCGGTGTGGCCTTCGTATCACTCGCCCAAAACGTGTGGTCATTCCATCAGGGGGCATGTCTGGCGAGGAGGGCCTTGATGGAGGGGGGCTCGAATGCAGGGTGGTGTGGTCGAAGTCAGATGCCTGGCGAGGTGGGGTCGGTTGAGTATGGAGCTGTGGAGACATAAGGTTGGGTGAGAATTGTTGCATTGCATGGTAGGGTGGGGAGGATCTTGTGGGGTGCCGGGAACAGTTGTAGAAGGATGTGACTCCGGGGTCACCAATTTGTAGTGGTTTGGTTCGAACAAGCCAGGGAAAATGAAATTCACTTTGGTCTCTTATTCTAATCTCTTTGGTAAAACAACCACAAGTAATAGCCACTGCTTAGTGGATCTGATCAGTCGTAGCTGGACAGTGAGCCTAACGTCAGAGGCGGTGGCGGCTGATGACGGTGAGGCTCGATGGGACTGCTACAAGACTGGACGAGATGTTGTTGCTGCTGCCGTGGCTGCTACTATTCTGCCCTGACTGGCCGCCGCTGCCCTATTTAAGGGTCGCTCGTGGCTCAGCGTAGTTGGCAAGAGAGGTTGCTAGCTGCTCGAGAACCATTTGCTGGCTCCTGATTGGCTAGCTCATATTCACCTCTTGCCAACTATGGGAAGTGTGTGACCACCTGTGGCTGCGTCACTACAATTGAATCTAATCAACCATTACTTTTTTTTTTTTTTTTTTTTATAAAACTTTAGGCTTACGACATGGTAGACAGAAAGGCACTGTGGGAGGTTATGTGGATATATGGGATAGGAGGAAAGCATGGAGCTGTCAAGAGTTTTTATGAGAGTAGTAGAGCTTGTGTCAGGATTAGAAATGGAGAGAGTGAGTGGTTTGAGGTAAAGGTGGGACTTCGTCAAGGATGCGTTATGTCACCCTGGCTGTTCAACTTATACATGGATGGGATAGTGCGAGAGGTAAATGCAAGGGTAGTGGGTCAGGGATTGGAGATGGTTAAAGAAAATGGAGAAAAGTGGGAGGTGAGCCAGCTGTTGTTTGCGGACGACACTGCGCTTGTGACAGGATCGGAGGAGGGATTGAGGAAGCTGGTGACAGAGTTTGGGAGAGTGTGTGATAGAAGAAAGCTGAAGATAAATGTGGGTAAAAGTAAGGTGATGAGATGTACAAGGGGTGAAAGTGGCAGTAATCTGGAAGTGAGCATTAAGGGAGAGCAACTGGAGGAAGTGGATAGTTTTAGATACTTGGGTGCAATTGTGGCAGGAAAAGGTGGAGGTAGAATGTAGATTGAGAAAAGCGAGTGAAAGCCTTGGTGGATTGAAAAGTGCAATGAGGAATAGAAATTTGGGAATGGATGCTAAGAGGAGACTGTATGAAGGAGTGATAGTGCCAACAGCACTGTATGGGGCAGAAACATGGAACATAAGAGAGAAGGAGCTTGAATGTGAGATGAAGTGTCTGAGAAGTATGATGGGGGTTACTAGGCTAGATAGAGTGAGAAATGAGGAGGAGAACAGGGGTGGAAAGGGAGTTGGGAGATAGGGTTGATGAAAGAGTATTAGGATGGTTTGGACACATGGAAAGAATGAGTGAAGAAAGACTAGTAAAGGAGGTATGGAAGGCAGATGTGGAGGGAGTGAACATGAGGGGACATCCTAGGATGAGATGGATGGATGGGGGGAAGAGGGGAATGTCTGTTGAGGAAGGACGGGAGAGGACAGAAGACGGGTGAATGGAGAATGGTTGTATATGGAAGATGTTGTGATGCATGAGGTGGAATGGATGGGGGGTGAGGTAGTATGTGTGAGCAAAATTTTGACGCAGCCCGAAGGGATTTCTCCCCGTCCTCTCCTTTATATGGGGGGACGGAGAGGGGGGGTCGCCCATTTAATGAAGCGGCCTTGCTGTGGATGTGCTGTGTCTTGCGACACTGCTTCTGACCCAGGGCAGTGGACAGGGTGCAGGGATGACCCGTCATCCAGGAGGTGCTAAGATGGGAGGGAGGGTGGAGGGGTGTGGAGTGTTTTTGGGGATGGAATGGGTGGGAATGATTTTATGCCTTTTCCTTTTTGGCTACCTCCCTTGTAAGGGGGAAAAAGCCTTGGTATGTGTATGTATAAAACTTGAGAATAAATTTTCTGGATCCATCTGGTAGGCATGCCATCTTAAAAGGTAAGAATTTTCAAAATATGCAAGTATGTCTATATCAGTAATCATGCAAGGTGTGGTAGGCAAGTGTTAATGATTGGCCTTAAAGACTGATAGAACATGCCAGACATGAAGCAAGGCTCCATGATGACTGATGTATCATCAGTCTACATGATAGAAGTGATGTATACAAAGGCAGGACAAAAGCATAAAAAAAATCGACGTGTTGATATTTTTCATTAGCAAATATTTTCAACAATGCGTTTTTCATGAATTGGCATAAATTTTGCCACAAACATAATAAATGTGTACATAAACAGCTAAAGTATTGTTTATTATTATGAAAAAATGCACAAAACAGCAAAAGTTTGCGACTAAATTATAAGAATTGAAACGATATTCCACATAAATGTATTTCATATTCTAAAAAGGCAAAATGAATAGAAAAGCAAATGAGATAAACAATTTGCTCCTTTCATTTAAGTGTGGCATTTTTTTATGATACTTTCAATGGGGGAAAAGTAAGTGTAAAATTAACGGTTTATATAAAAAAATGTTTGAGCAAATCATTACAGATATTTTTCCTTGATTAATTGTAGATAAATCCACCAAGGTAAGAAAATGTGGATGTAATTGTGTTTATATCAGACCTTCACTGATAAAACATATTCAGACTAATGATGTCTAATGCTAAAATTGGAAATTTACTTGTATGAGGCAAATCAAGTAGAGAAGAAAAGGTAAAATGTGCAGATGGAGAGATGATAATGGAGGAGAAGGCAATATGGGGAAGATGGGCAGAGTATTTTAGGGAGTTGCTAAATGTGGAGGAGGATAGGGAGGGAAAGATAGTTGCAGTGGGAAATGCTAAGAAAATGACCGTGAGTGACGAAAATGGAAGAGAAATAAAGAAGGATGAATTGAATGCAGTTAAGATGATAAGAGCAGGTAAGGCACCTGGTCTGGATGGATGCCATGCAGAATGTCTAAAAAAAAAAGAGGTACAGTGATGGTGGATTGGCTGGTGAGGTTATTTAATGTTTGCTGGAGAGAGGGTAGAGTGCCAGAGGACTGGAGGAATGCCTGTATAGTTCCACTTTACAAGGGAAAAGGGTAAAAGTGTGCGTGTAGTAGTTTCAGAGGGATTAGCTCAAGTGTAGTTGGGAAGGCTTATGTGAGGATCTTGATCGAGAGGATTAGGAGAGGAACAGAGGGAGTAATTGGCAAGGAGCAGTATGGATTTAGGACAGGTAGAGGTTGTGTAGATCAGATTTTTGTGGTAAGACAGATATGTGAGAAAGCTATAGGAAAAGGTAAAGATTTTTTTTTTTTTTTTTTTTGGGGGGGGGGGCTTTTATGGATCTGGAAAAGGCTTATGATGGTAGACAGGAAGACACTGTGGGAAGGTTTGCAGATATACGGGATAGGAGGAAAGCCTCTAGGAGCTGTCAAGAGTTTTTACGAGAGTAGTAGAGCATGTTTCAGGATAAGAAATGGAGAGAGTGAGTGGTTCAAGGTAAAGGTGGGACTTCATCAGGGATGTGTTATGTCGCCCTGGCTGTTCAACTTATACATGGATGGGGTGGTGCAAGAGGTAAATGCAAGGGTGGTGGTTAAAGAAAATGGAGAAAAGTGGGAGGTGAGCCAGCTGCTGTTTGTAGCAGGATCAGAGGAGGGATTGAGGAAGTTGGTGACAATGTTTGGGAGAGTGTGTGACAGAAGAAAGTTTAAGATATATGTAGGTAAAAGTAAGGTGATGAGATGTACAATGGATGAAAGTGGTAGCAGACTAGAAGTGACCATTAAGCCGGAGAGTGACCGGAGGAAGTGGATAGTTTTAGATACTAGGGTGCGAATGTGTCAGTAAAGAGTTGAGTGGAGGTGGAGGTAGAATGTAGATTGAGAGAAGCGAGTAAATGCCTTGGTGGATTAAAAAGTGTAATGAGAAATAGACATTTGGGAATGGATGCTAAGGAGTTATGAAGGAGTAATTGTGCCAACAGTACTGTATGGGGCAGAAACATGGAACATAAGAGAGGATGAGTTTAAATGTGTTTGAGGTGAGGTGTCTGAGAAGTATGATGGGGGGGGGGGGTTACAAGGCTGGATAGAGTGAGAAATGAGGTGAGGAGAACGGGGGTGATAAGGGAGTTGGGAGATAGGGTTGATGAAAGAGTATTGGGATGGTTTGGACACATGGAAAGAATGAGTGAAGAAAGACTAGTAAAAGAGGTATGGAAGGCAGATGTGTAGGAAGTGAACATGAGGGGGCGACCTAGGATGAGATGGATGGATGGGGTGAAGGGGGCTTTGGGGAAGAGGGGAATGTCTGTTGAGGAAGGACGGGAGAGGACAGAAGACGGGTGAATGAAGAATGGTTGTATATGGATGATGAGATGCATGAGGTGGAATGGGGTTAAGGTAGTATGCGTTAGAAAATTTTGACGCAGCCCGAAGGGAGTTCTCCCCGTCTTCTTTTCTGCATGAGGGGCCGGAGAGGGGGGTCGCCGATTTAATGAAGCGGCCTTGCTGTGGATGTGCTGTGTCTTGCGACACTGCCTGACCCAGGGCAGTGGACAAGATGCAGGGATGACCCGTCATCCAGGAGGTGCCAAGATAAGAGGGAGGGTGGAGGGGAGTGGAGTGTATTTAGGGATGGAATGGGTGGGAATGTTATTTATCCCTTTTCCTTTTTTGCTACCTCCCTTGTAAGGGGGAAAAGCCTTGGTATGTATGACCACAGTCATCTTGTATAACTGTATTTGCTTTTTTATTTATATATTGTCTTTTTATTATGCTTTT
The DNA here is from genome assembly GCF_046742065.1 of Oratosquilla oratoria. Classification (NCBI taxonomy): domain Eukaryota; kingdom Metazoa; phylum Arthropoda; class Malacostraca; order Stomatopoda; family Squillidae; genus Oratosquilla; species Oratosquilla oratoria. Next base: position 44,858,565 of record NC_134806.1, read on the forward strand.
TTTTTATCATATAGAGTGTTCATCTTTAATTGATTATATATTTGTTGATCCAGGATATCAGATGAAGGGGATTGAGGCCATCCAACTGTAAACATAGAAAATGAAAGATCGTATCAAAGAAAACTGTCTTACTTCACCAATAATAGGTTAGGTGAGTACATTCTCTCTCAATAAATAAATCAAATAGAATAAACATATAAATAAAAAAAATCGACACTATTGTAAACATGGATTTTAATTCGCGTGTAATTGAAACAATGTGCATAAGCCATTAATAATCTAGTTACTAACTGTTTCCATATTTTTGTTGTTGTTTTTGACTAGGGACTATCTAGAGTAGCAACAACTACTCTCTAGAATCAATGGCTCTAGAAGAAGTGTTACAGAGATTGGGGAGCGTTGTCGCATATCAACGGGGCCGCGTGTAATTGGAATAGTTATTGTGATAATCGTCGCGCCAAAGATATAGGGAAAAAGAGTAACTTGAAGGGGTTATCACACTGGGTTATTTTTCCTCCAACCTCCGATTCGTCGGCGGTACCTACCGCCTATCTCCAACACTTTTTCCGCCGTCAAATCACTGTGGCAAACTATTTCGTTTTTTCAGTAATTGTCATAGAATGTCATTTGATATTATGCTGGAGGAAAATCATCTTCCTCCAGCATATTCAGATTCCTTCTCGATAGGTGCAAGCTGGAGATCTGCTTCAACAATCGGAGGATAACGACATAGGGGGTGTTTTAGATATGAAATTCAAGTATATTTTTCATTGGCTTTATCTAATTTAGTATTTATCAAGTTGATTGTTTATTATATTGAATTATTATTATTATATCTTTATTATTTTATTGTTTCATTTATTCATTTAGATTTGTATTTTCTATACTTTATTGTTTTTTGTATTAGTATTTATCAATATAATTATTTAACACATTACAGTATTATAGTTTTATTCTATTATAACTTCAATTATTTATTAATATTATTATCATAAATATTTATTATATTTTTATTTAGCATTAGAATAATTTTATTATTTTATATTGATCTTTCTCACCTTTCTCTGTCAGTTGCCACGTCTCATTAGCTCTCCATTGTTGACGTTCCTCGTATTTGCTATCCCTCTCAACCTCCTCCAGTGAAGTTCCCCTCTTGTGCAGGGCCTGCTGGATATTTGTTCTCCATCTCATTCTTGGGCGTCCCACAGGTCTTCTTCCTTCTGGTTTCCATAAGTAGTACTTCTTTGGGTATCTTTGCTCTTCCATCCGCATAACATGTCCGTACCATCTCAGCTGTCCTCTCTCCACATAGTCCAGTACATTCTCAACCCCTAATGCTTCTCTTAAGCCCTAGCCAGACGAGCGGGTTGGCCGCCGCGGGTGCAAAGCGGGTCAGCCGCCGCGGAACCGCTTTATATTGATTCCTATGTATAAACCTCTCGTCTGACATAGCCAGGCGGGCTGGCCGCGGCGGTTTCAAGTGGGGAAATGCGTCTCACCCGCCGCGGTCAGGCGGGTAGACCGCCCGTGTGACATCAGCCTTATAACTTGATTCCTTATTCGGTCCACCCTTGTACATCTGTAGATAACCCTTAGTGCTCTCATTTCTGCTGCCTGTATTTTACTTCTTTACCTATTGGTTAATTTCCAGGTGTCACATCCGTAACACAGTACTGGTCTTAATATAGTTATATAGATAGTTTTCTTCACTTTCCTTGGTATCGCGGGATCCTTAAGAAGTGGGTATAGTGACTGCAGCTCTATATTGTACTTCTTGATTCTTTCATTTATTTCCGAAAGTATATCCCCTCCGCTGTTAAAATCAGCTCCCAGATATTTGAAGTTGTGTACTTTTCTTACTTCTTGGGTATCTATTGTAACTCCTCCATCTCCCGAAATTCTGCTTACGTTCATGTATTCACATTTTCCGACATTTAACTCCATTCCCATTTCTGTCAATTGCTCAGACCATCTGTCCACAGCTTCCTGTAAGGTCTCTAGATCATCAGCTATAAGTGCCACATCATCAGCATAGGCAAAAGTAACCGTGTTATCCTCCATCTGAGTTATTTCTTTCATTATATAGTCCATGTACACAATAAAAAGCAATGGTGACAACACACTGCCCTGTCTCACTCCACTTGCTATCCCAAACCAATTTCTAGCTCCATATTCGGAGATCACTGCGCTTTCAGATGTACGATAAAGTCCTTTTACTGCATTTGCAAGATGGGTAGGTACCTCATACTGGGGATCCTCAAGCACATCCCATAGTTTCCTTCTTGGCACTCTATCAAAAGCCTTTTGTAAATCCAGGAAGATCATATGTTTCTCAACATTCCATTCCCATACCTTTTCAACCAGCATCCTCAATGCAAAAATCAAGTCTGTGGTGCTTCTTCCTGGTCGAAAACCATATTGCCATTCACCCAGCTTCTTTTCAGCTACAATTCTTAATCTGGCCTCCAGTATTCTTTTATATTGATATTATGTAATTTTTATATTTTCTTTATTATTG
>NC_134806.1:44868582-44878582 GCF_046742065.1 Oratosquilla oratoria
TGTGTGTGTGTGTGTGTGTGTGTGTGTGTGTGTGTGTGAGAGAGAGAGAGAGAGAGAGAGAGATTCACAACAGTTTTGGATCACGTGTTGGGCTAGTGATCAACACCTATTCCCCTCATTCGTGTGTGTGCGTGCGTGTGTGTGTGTTCGTATGTATGTATAAATTACCATTAACCTTTAATGTTGAATATTCAAAGTATATATTTTTTGAAAAACAAAAATTCTGGGAGAGAACGGTTGATTACTGTGAGTATCTTTTAGCGCGTGCGTACTATGAGTTAGTCGACCTGTCTCCTATGTGTACATAGGCCTTATCATAGTAAACGTTACCTGTATTTGCCTTCACCGTTATCAGTCGGCTGGATGCGCTTGTAATTGGCTTTGCTCAGGTCGTTAGGTTATACGTGGAACAGGTCAAGACACGCATGGGGGGAGGGGGAGACGGGGGAGAAAGTCTCTCTCTCTCTCTCTCTCTCTCTCTCTCTCTCTCTCTCTCTCTCTCTCTCTCTCTCTCTCTCTCTCTCTCTCTCTCTCTCTCTCTCTCTCTCTCTTTTTTTTTTTTTTTTTTTTTTTTTAAGTTTGTATGCTTGTTATGGACCAAAAGGTTTCTTGTTGTTATATTAACGTATTGTTGTTTTCTAGTAAATATATGGCAATTTATAAGTACACATACTTAAGGGGTTATCACACTGGGTTATTTTTCCTCCAACCTCCGATTCGTCGGCGATACCTACCGCCTACCTCCAGCATTTTTTTCCGCCGTCAAATCCCTTCTGGCAAACTATTTTGTTTTCTCAACAATTGTCATAGCATGTAATTTGATATTATGCCCGAGGAGAATTATTTTCCTCCGGCATATTCAGATTCCTTCCCGATAGGTGCGGGCTGCAAATTTGCTCCAACAGTCGGAGGAAAAATAGCCCAGTGTGATAGTGCCTTTGCCTAAGTAAATGCTTCTAGTATGCACTATGCCAGTCCCTAGATGATTTCCTATGATATTTTGATAGCTTGAAACGCACACACACACACACACACACACACACACACACACACACACACACACACACACACACACACACACACATGTAAATATACATATATAAATATATATATACACTAATATACAAATATATATATATATATATAAAAAAATATAAATATATATATATATATATATATATGGAAAAGCAAGCCGCTCAGGCGAGGGTTCGAATCCCAGTCGGAGAGTTTATTTCCAAATGTCATAATAGAAAAAAAAAAAATAATATATATATATATATATATATGTATATATGTATAAATATATATATATATATATATATATATATATATATTATTGTACATATTTATTTGTTCATATATGTACCTGTTTAATTATTTATCTGATTTGTCAGTTTAATTGCATAAGCGTGGCTACCTTTGCCTAAAGTGCTTGGCACAATAACATCCGTACGCAATAATATAAAATAAATAACATAATAAGATGAATAATATAAAATAAATAAGCAAAGATGAATTATATAAAATGAATACATAGAAATAGATAATATAAACAAATATTTAAAAAAATAATGAAAAATAAATAAGTTAATAATATAGAATAAACAAAAAATAAATATTATATGAAATGAGTAAGTTGATATAAATAAAGTATATAAAATTTGCAAATTCACAAATATAATAAATGGATAAATATGTAAATAAATTTATGTAGTTGAATAAAATAGATAAAAATAAATAAATATATAAGTAGGTAAATGGAATGAATAGATAGGTAAATTTATCTAATTGAAATGAATAAATAAAGGTACATAATATCTGTGAATAAATGACTATATAGACGACCGATATATTAATTGAATTCAATAAAGTAAGATTAGGTTGAATAACAGAAATTCTCAGGTCCTTCCTCACAATAAAACAATAACAACAACAAAAATAACAACAACAACAGCAAAAGTCACATTTGCATAGAAATGTCTTGTCGTGGGTCAAGTTTTTCTGTCCGCAATGATGCATTAAAAATGTAAACAATGGAACTCACTATTCCCCCCCATCTCCCCCCTTTCCCCTCTCTACACTCTCCCTCTTCTCCCCCCTTCTCTCACTTTATTAACTTTCCCCACCTCCTCCTCCTCTTCTCCCCTTCCCCTCTTTTCCCCCTTTCTCCTTCATTTCCTCTTCTCTCCCCCCTCTCCTCCTCTCTCCCCCTCTTCTTTCTCTCTTCTCTCCCTCTCTCCCCCTTTTCTCCCCTCTTCTCCTCCTCTCTCCCTCTTCCCCCCTCTCTCCCCTTCTTTCCCCCTCTTCTCTCCCACCTCTCCCCTTCCTCTCCTCCTCTTTTTTCTCTCCCCCTCTCCCCCTTTTCTCCCTCTCCCCCTCTTCTCCACCTTTCTCCCCCTCTCTCCCCCTCTCTCCCCTCTCCCCCTCTGCCCCCCACACGTGTCTGATCGTCTTGATGGTCGTCGCCATATTGTTTGCTTGCACTTGTCCGATTCTGTCCAGATCGTTGTGGACAATTGGATCTGACCCAGTCGGGACTAAGTGTTGTCCTTTATTATTAAAATTTATTTATTTTATTTTATTTTATTTTATTGTTGATTCTTATTGTTGTATTTTACAATATTTGTTTTCCATTATTCATTCGTTTTATTTTTTTCATTTTCGATATAATTATTTTATCTTTTATTCATTTGTTATTATTTTTTGTGATTTGCTAAATATGATGAAGGGTGACGGGGAATTTCGACATTATTATTATTATTAATATTATTATTATTATTATTATTATTGTTATTATTATTATTATCATTATTATTATTATTATTATTATTATCATTATTATTATCATTATTATTATTATTATTATTATTATTATTATTATTATTATTATTATTATTATTATTATTATTATTATTATTATTATTATTTTCATTATTGCTCATCGTTATTATGACTATTACCATTATTATTATTATTGTTATTCTTATTATTATATTTATTATAATTATTATCGCTATTATTATTATAGTTATTATTGTTGCTATTGTTAATATTATCATCATTATTATTGTAATTGTTATCATTTTCATCATTATTGTTTTTTATTAATGCTATTGTTATTATTATCCTTATTGTTTTTATTATTATTATTATTATTATTATTATTATTATTATTATTATTATTATTATTATTATTATTATTATAACTATTATTATTATTATCATTATCATTATTATTACTATTATTGTTTTTATTATCATTATTATTATCATCAATACTAGAAGTTTGCAAGAGTGATGTGGCAAAGGGATGCATTTGTTTACCGGTGGACTCCGAATGGATGATGAATGAATTGATATCCATCCATACATATTTCATATATTTGTTTTTATTTTATTTATTCATTTGTTATTATATTTTCTTTAGTTAGTTTTATCTTATTTTATTTTAGGTGTTTAATTATTTTCATTTTATTTATTTTGTTTTATTTTGTTTTATTTTATTTTATTTTTTGTTCCTCGTGCCTTTGTACGCACATACGAACACACGTCCAGGTCTTGCTTCTACATTTCCGGTTCGTCTAAGTTATTTTCTTATCTTTTAGGTGCATTACCACCCACACTAGTCTATTGTCCTTACTAAAATACAAAAAATAAATTTTATTTATTTATGTATAAGGAATTAAACCAAAACAGAAATTAATAAAAGAAGGATCTAATAACAATGATTCCATCATACCAAATACCTCTTCTCGTCCCACACAGGCGCAAGCCGTTGTCTCGTATTGTTTCGTTCGGGATCAACCGGAACTCGTAAGAAACGCAGAGTCCTGTCCGATGATAAACGAAACGTAGTGGCGCGTGACGATGGTCTCTGGCACAAGAGACCCAAAGCGACGCTACCAGATTAGCCAAAGCATTCTGCTAAGAAAAACAAAGATTATCGAAAAACTACGATATTCTAGGCCACCCAACTAGTTCTAGAATATTTATCGGTGTATAATAGACATTCTAGGTGGTTTGAATTTTCGTTTTAGGGTTTCAGGTTTGAAGGAAAAATAGTTTTGTGGAAAATCTTGCGACCGTTGGCATCTGTGTCGCTGGCTGTCTCTCCTGCACATGCGTGGTTAGCGGCTTGTCCTGATCCTCCAATTGACTTCGACTTCCTCTTGATATTTTGCCTTTTAGCGCGTGCGTTCGCGCGCGCGGACGCACACAAACACACACACATGTACACAGACAAATACACGCGCGCATACACACATCAACACACATGTAACATTGATATCTGTAAAAAAAAATGATAATAACATTCTAATAAGCCTACTGCGAATATTATGACCTTGTGAACCTTACCCCGACAAAATATTCATCTGAAATTTCGTTTTTTATCCCCGAAAACAAAAGCGAAACGGGCTAGTGGTTGGTCACAATCAAGCAAAATAATGTGTCCTTGTTCCCAGCACGTGCACACAATTGGATTGTCACTCCGCCAGATGTACACACGTATACATATGTGCACATACGTATTTATGTACATGTAAGTACACATACGTACACATATGCACACATGTACACACGTACACATATGTACACACGTGCACATATGTACACTTACGTACACATGTATACATACGCACACATGTACATACGTATACATATATACACTTACGTACACATATGTACACTTACGTACACGTATATACACATACGTACACACGTATACATATTTACACATACACACATGTACGTGGCATAATGCACACATACGTGGACAAATGCGCGCGCGCAAACACAAACACGCACACAAACGCATGTAAATGCACACGACTATTATACATGCACACTCATGTTAATACATACACACACACACATATACACGGCTTGTTATTCAACCAGTACTTTACCGCCTCTCTCTCTCTCTCTCTCTCTCTCTCTCTCTCTCTCTCTCTCTCTCTCTCTCTCTCTCTCTCTCTCTCTCTCTCTCTCTCTCTCTCTCTCTCTCTCTCTCTCTCTCTCTCTCTCTGTCTTTGTGTCTGTACCTCTCATTTCATCTTATTGAAATTCGTCTGTCTCGTAATATATGACGCCACTGTTCTCCATATGGACGATGACGTAAGCGGCGATGTCGTGACATCACGTGGAGGAGTGACGTCACATAAATATTGAATGTTATGTTTATTGACCTAAAAAAAAAAAAAAAAAAAAAAAAAAAAAAATCGAACTTAGGGTCCAGGCCGAACGTTGGTGCCACCGACCTTAGGGTAGTGGTGGGACGTAAAAAAAAAAAAAAAAAAAAAAAAAAAAAAAGGAAGCGGGTGACCTTAGGTCTCTTGTCGAACGTTGATAGCTGACCTTAGGGCAGTGGTGAGACGTTGCAGGTCCTTGTCAGAACAATCTAAACATGACTTTGCCTGGTTCCTCTCGTAGCTTTAAGTCTTGTCTGTCTGTTTGTTCGCATGCCTGTCTGTCCGTCTGTTTGTGTGTCTGTTTGTCTCGTCCAGAGCTGCTTGACTTGTCCACAAAGTTTAACACGCCTTCTCTTCTCTTCCTCCTCCCCTTCCTCCTCCTCGTCTTCCTCGTCTTCATCTTACTCCTCCCCCTCTTCTTCATCTTCCTCTCCTCCTCCTCCTCCTCACCTTCTTCCTCATCTTACTCTTCTTCATCTTCCTCCTCCTCCTCCTCCCCTCCCTCCTCCTCGTCTTCCTCTTCTTCATCTTCCTCCTCCCCCTCTTCTTCATCTTCCTCCTCCCCCTCCTCCCCACCTTCCTCCTCCTCATCTTACTCTTCTTCATCTTCCTCCTCCCCTCCTCCTCCTCCTCTTCCTACTCCTCGTCTTCCTCGTCTTCATCTTCCTCCTCCCCCTCTTCCACATCTTCCTCCTCCCCCTCCTTCTCCTCACCTTCCTCTTCCTCATCTTGCTCTTCTTCATCTTCCTCCTCCCCTCCTCTTCCTCCTCCTCTTCCTCATCGTGCTCCTCCCCTCCTCCTTTTCCTACTCTTCTTCCCTTTCCTTTTCCTTTTCTTCCCTTTCTTCTTTCTCCTGTTCCCCCTCCTCTTTCTCCTCTTCCTTCTCCTCCTCCTTTTCCCCCCTCTTTTTCCTCCTCTCCCCCTCCTCTTCCTCCTCCTCTTCCTCGTACCTCCTCCTCATCTTTTCCTTTTCTTTCTTTATTTCCTCCTCTTCTTTCTCCTCTTCCTCCTCCTCCTCTTCCTCCTACCTCTCCTCTTCTTCCTCTTCCTCCTCCTCATATTTTCCCTTTCTTTTCCTTCTCTTCTTCCTCATCCTCTTTATCCTCGTCCTCCTCTTCCCTTTCCTCTTCCTCCTCCTCGTCCTCCTCTTCACTTTCCTCCTCTTCCTCCTGCTCCACCTCTTCTTCCTCCTATTCCTCTTCCTCCTTTCCTCTTCATCTTCTCCCCTCCTCCTGCCTTCCTCCGCTCCTCCTCTTCCTCTTCTTCCCCCTCCTTCTCCCCGTCCTCCTCTTCCTCCTACTCTTCCTCCTCATCTCCCCCTCCTCATCTTATTCCTCCTCCTCATTTTCTCCTTCTCCCCCTCTCCTCCTCCCTTCATAAAACCTCCTCGTGATCAATAACCTCTGATAAAACTTGATGACCGAAACTTTCTGACAATTGTCGCATCGTTTCTTTGAACGTTCCAAAGTGGGCAGACGAATTGGCAGCAGGGCTGAAATCTTATGAACCAAATAACGAATAATAAACAAATAAATAGATAAGTAAGCAAAGATATATATATATAAATAATTGATTAAATTAAATAATGATAATGAAAACTAAAATAGAGTGATGATTATGATTGATGCTAATGTTGATAATAATAATACTAATGATAGTAGTAATAATAATGATAATAATTATAATAAAAAAATACGTTCCACAATTTGCCAGAAAATGTTTGATGAATATAGACATCACAATATATATATACATATATATATATATATATATATATATATATATATGTATATATATAAACTGTATATATATATATATATATATATATATATATGTGTGTGTGTGTGTGTGTGTGCATGTGTGTGTGTGTATACAGTATGTGTGTGTGTGTGCATGCGTGCGTACGCGCGTGCGAATTACCGATGAAAATCTAGTAACACATTTGTAAATCAAAACTGAAACCGCAGTTGATACTGAAAAGGAATGTAGTTAATAGTCGAAAAATATGGACTCACCGTTTTTTGTTTTTTCCTTTTGCTCCGACTGTGGTTTCACTTGTGATATATATATATACATATATATATATGTATGTATATATATATATATATATATATATATATATATATATATGTGTGTGTGTGTATATATATGTATATATATATGTATATGTATATATATAAATATATATATACATATATAAATATATATACATATATATTATACATATATATATACTATATATATGTATATATATATATACATACACACATACACACACACACACACACACACACACACATATATATATATATATATATATATATATATAAATATATATATATTTGGTTAAACTTTGCAGCATCTTCTGCATTCACGAGGTTTTTAGTGACATATTGTCTAATTATCTAGCCAAACTTCATTGGGAATAAAATGTAAAGCCTTTTCGGACTCATAATGATCCGCAGGTTTTGTATTTAATGTTACCATTTCTCTGTGGATTCAAGTTGTACTGAAGACGCCTCAGAGTATGGCGAAAACTCTACAAGTAAATCAAGAAGGCAGAATTGTCTTTACATCTTTTTCAGTTAAGTTTGTTTGCATGATTAGATAACTCAACCACATTCAACATTCAAGTGTTAGAAATGTTAAGCATATGATATATATATATGTATATATATATATATATATATATATATATATATATATATATGTGTGTGTGTGTGTGTATATATATATATATATATATATATATATATATACAGGGTGTTAAAAAAAATTGACGTCATTTTAAATGCCAATATCTAGGAAACTACTCAGTGCATCTCAATGAAACTGCACAAACTTTATGTTGAACGTCATAAGTTTTATTAGTTGACATTTCAAAGAAAAAAACAAAGATTTGTAGATTCTATGACCGATTTCACAAGTTTCACAAATGTTCAATATGAGCGCCGCCTGTGACTCTGCACACGTCAAGTCGGTACTCAAACTCGTGCCAAACACGCTGCAGCATGTCTTTGGTAACATTCTCCAGTGCGGCAGTGATTCTCTGCTTGAGTTCTTCAACGTTAGCAGGAAGAGGGGGGAAATAGACGAGTCCTTTCACATATCCCCAGAGGAAAAAATCACACGGTGTCAGGTCAGGTGATCGTGGTGGCCATTTCAGCAGCAAATTGTCTTCCTCACCACCACGCCCGATCCATCTCTCTGGCAGATTCTCATTGAGATAGGCCCGTACAGTGAGCTTCCAGTGAGGTGGAGCCCCGTCCTGTTGAAAAATGAAGCTTTCATGTTCATTTTCAATGAGCTGATCAAATAGCCAGTTCTGAAGCATTTGCAGATAAACATCCCCGTTCACATTTCCTTCAAAGAAAAACGGTCCATGAATTTGATTCTTGGAGATGGCGCAGAACACATTCACTTTTGGCGAGTCCCTCTCGTGCTCAATTGTGGCATGGGGATTTCATACCCCCAAAATGCAAAATTTATGCTTATTGACTTTGCCATTCGTATGAAACGTGGCTTCATCACTAAAAATTAGACGCTCATCGAACTCGTCTTCTTCAAGTTTCTCTAGGATATCATAGCAGAGTTCTTTACGTTTTCGCTTGTCATCTTCCTTTAAAGCCTGAAGGAGCTGCAGCCTGTAGGGTTTCATTTGCAATCGTTTCCTCAGAACGCGCCAAACTGTTGTTCGAGGAATCTGGGTTTCCACACTTGCTCTTCTTACAGACTTCCGGGGACTTCGCAGGAATGTTTCACGAACTTTCTCGACCTTCTCTTCCGATGTTGATGGCCGTCCAGATCCTTTAGCCCTGCATAAGCAGCCTTCCTCTTTAAATTTTTGGTGCCAGGTCCAAATTTGTTTACTAGTTGGTGCATTTTTGGCAAATTTTGCAAAGAAGGCACGCTGCACGGTCTTGGGTGACTGTGTTTGAGCATATTCCAACACGCAAAATGACTTTTCTTTTGAAGTGAACGGCATTTCTCAACCTGAAAAGAGATAAATGTCAAACATTAAACATAAAATCTTGAACTGTTTCTATGCAAGCTGTGAAAATTTGAGGTCGTTTCAACGAAAATTGTCAAAATTATTGGCCTGCGAAATGACGTCAATTTTTTTGGAACACCCTGTATATATATTTGTGTCATTTTGACAATTGGAAATAAACTCATCTGCTGGGATTCGAACCCCTGCCAGAGCGGAATGTTTCATATAAAGCGAGGACCGTACCGCCTGTACTACCGTGACCCTTCAAAACAGTTAATTCGTTCTGTTTTGAAGGGTCACGTTAGTACATGCTTTATATGAAGCATTCCGCTCTGGCGGGGGTCCGAATCCCAGCAGATGAGTTTATATATATATATATATACATATATGTATATATATACGTATATATATATATATATATGCATACATACATACATAGATATATACATATATATATATGCATACATACATACATAGATATATACATATATATATATATATATATATATATACACTAAAAACCCACTGTTGATTGGATTTAAGAAAAGAAAGGAAATAACGATTTCCGTATATTTCGATCACTTGCTGTGATCCTCTTCAAGCGGAATACAAAGACAAGAGAAAACACATATCTTATATACAGAGGAGAGAGGTGGAATGAGGGAACATGGACATATCATATCAGGTAGCGTCTATATGTCCATGTTCCCTCACTCTACCTCTCTCCTCTGTATATAAGACATGTGTTTTCTCTTGTCATTGTATTCCGCTTGAAGAGGATCACAGCAAGTGATCGAAATATACGGAAATCGTTATTTCC
>NC_134806.1:44903582-44907466 GCF_046742065.1 Oratosquilla oratoria
TCTGGGAGGGCAATAGCTGTCGATCACGAGTCCAACATGTTATCCAAGGCAATGGTGAATGACATACATACCATCTCTGCTCAAGCCTTGTGTGGGGAGTGGGGGGGGGGTGAATATTTTATGATGGGGGTTAATATATCACATCTGAAAATGTAGTGATAATTGTGTTATATATTTCGTATGGTTAGCGGTAGTTTATGTATATCAAAGATATATATATATATATATATATATATATATATATATATATATTTATATATTATATAATATATATATATATATATATATATATATATTGGTTAGATTTTATGTAAAAATTTGTATCTAAGGCATTTCTGTTTTTTTGTTTTGGCTAAAGGGGGTATGAATATGACAGGAAATTAAATCAGTTACAATGATCGCATTTTTTCACACATAAACGTAATTCTTGTTTCAAATTATATAAGTTAATTAATTATTCTTAATCACTTTAATTGTGAAAATTGTGAATATTTCTTAAATTACTGATGCAGACAAATGTGAATTTTAGTTCCGTATTTCAGAAATTCGAAGCGTTATGATGTCACCGTTCGACTGAAGACGACAAGGAATGAAATCCAGTTAAATTTATTTCATTTTTTATTTCAGTCATATATGTAATTAAGTCTTATCTTTAAATTGTCCAAGATATTTTATTATTTTCAATCACTTTAATTGTGAAAAATATTAGTGTGTTTGAAATTACTGATGTAGACAAATTTAGTTCGAAGCGTTATGACGTCACTATTTGGACTGAAGACTAAAAGGAAGGACAGTTATAGAAAACTAAGTCATGAATTACTATAACAAATTAAACTGCATCGTTGGTATAATTTGTTATAGTTATTATTAAGAAGTGATCTAATCAATGTGTGAATAATTTAGTGAGTGAATTATCGTGTATAGAATTAATTTGTGAGAAAATCTTCTTGGGCCCAGTTTCTTCTGCATCGTCAACACCATGTAAGTTGTCTGTAATTGATTTTTTTTTTTTAATATTGTTATTACTCTAGTTGTGTAGTTGAAATGTTTTACATGCAATTTTTGTATTATTAAGATTATTTGTTCTTCATTGAAGTGATGATAATATAAATTTAGTATAGTATTTTCTTATTTGTGGGTATTTTTTAGAAGTGCACACCTACGCGATATAGAATTAGAAAACTAAATATTAATTTTGTAAATTATAATACATCAACGTAATATGCATATCAACATAAGATAAATATTATAATTGTTTAGTAATATAGAAAAATATCGATATTTTCAAATTTCTATAAGTATTTTGCTCAGTTTCTCGTTAGGCCTAAACGGTGATGAAAATATAGCAGTTCGAATTTGTGTTAAGTAATAACGGCCATTCTACAAGAAGAGATTTATTTACCCACATATTTACTTACCTACCTATTTACCTACTTACCCACCTACCTACCCACCTACCTACCCACCTACCTACCTACCTACCTACTTACCCACCTACCTACCCACCTACCTACCCACCTACCTACCTACCTACCTACTTACTAACTTTCCTACCTACTTACTCACTTACCCATGTACCTACATAGCTTACCTACCTACCTACTTACTAAATTACTTACCTACTCACCTGTCTACTAATCTACCTGCCTACTTACTAACTTATCTACTTCCAAAGCCTCCCCCTCCCCACAGCTACTGGTCCCGTGCTGGATTGCGACATGATTAATGAATTGTCCGGTGAAAATGCGCATTGACCAGGCAGAAGGCGATATAAAGGGTCCCATTGTATAATCACTTACAGGTGGTAATAATGATATAAATTTGTGTGTTTATTGTGTTTCGTATGTTCACTGTGGTACTGTTCATATAAGTGAGGCAATTTTTATGATTAAACAGTGTTGATATTGACAAGGCAATATTTTGTATTGACTGGTCAATATTTATATTGACTAGGCAGTGTTCATATTGACTAGGTATCGTTCATATTGACTAGAATTTTTTCTAGCTAGGCATTGTTCATATTGGCAAGGCAATTTTTACATTGATTAGTCAGTTCGTATTGGTTATGCAATGTTTTACATTGACCAGTGTTAATATTGACCAGTCAGTGTTCACATTGACTAGGCAAGGTTCATATTGACTAGGAAGTTTTCATATTGACTAAGCAATGCTTTATTGACTAGGCAGTATTCATATCGACTGGGCCGTGTTTTACTGACTAGACAGTGTTCATATTGACTAGGCAGTGTTCGTATTGGCTAGGCAGTGTTATATATTATCAAGGCCATATTCATATTGATTAGACATTGTTCATAATGACCAGGCATTGTTCATGCCGACTAGACAATGTATTGACTAGGCTCTTTTACTAGGCAGTGTTTTTATTGGCTAATCAATTTTTATATTAACTAGGCAGTGTTCATATTAAATAGGCAACGTTTTATATTGACTAGGCAGTGTTTTGTATTAACAAGGCTGTGTTCATATTGACTAGACACCGTTACACATTGACTAAGCAATGTTTTATATTAGCTAGGCAGTGTTCATATTGACTAAGCAACGTTTTATATTGACTAGGCAGTGTTCCTATTGACTAGGCAGTGTTCATACTGACTAAATTTTTACATTATGTATATATATATATATATATATATATATATATATATATACAGTAGAAGCCCGATTTAACGAACTAATTCAGCCAAGGTCCAGTCCGCTAAAGTGAATTTTTCGTTAAATTGAGCGAGTGAGCGCTGGTGTAGCAGTGTTGCCAGAGCGGATTGTAAAAATGATACGTACCTAAAAATTCCCTAGTGTACACACACACACATAAAGTATATATATTATTGTAAGTGAATTATAGGCAGCACCATCGTGAATTGCAAACAAACAGCAACGTGCAGTAATTTGTTGCAACGTGTGTGTGTGTGTGTGTGTGTCGTGTAACAATGATATGAGCCGTCTGTGAATTTCGGGGAATATTAGTCATAGCTTCGTGTTTGGTTCGATGTACATAATTCTAGCGATTAATAGGACTGGGCAGTTGGTTTTTTGGATAGTGAGCGTTATTGTTGTGTTGTTGCAGAAAACGTAGTTCGTTGTTATAGAAGTGTTTTTCGTGGTGATTACTCTCGCGTACTGATTTTGAATTTTCCCATAAACTTACTGTTTCATTATTTTGTTTTCCTATTATACCGTCTATTTCTACTTGAATATATTTCTGCTACAATTATACTTTATACATATACTGAATTATATATTATTGTATATATATTATAGTACGTATATATATATATATATTTATATACCTCCAAAACACTAAATTATAAATTTTTCCTTGACTCCACCACAATCTGGTAACATCTGGTAACATTGGACTCTGAGACACGCATGTGGCCAGTTGACGGAAAATGCTCAACTTAGCTTACCGTTCCCGCTAAATTGAGCTATTTCCGTAGACGCGCGACTGGCCAGCTAGCGGAAAATGGTCAACTTTGCGGACCATTTCCGCTAAGTTGAGCATTTTCGTTATTGCTATTTGCAGTTCGCTAATTTGAGCTTTCGCTAATTGATATCCGTTAAATCGGGCTTCTACTGTATATATATATAAATATATATATATATATATATATATATATATATATATATATATATATATATATAATATATATATAATGTGTAACGCCCAGGGCTTCATAAGGAAAAAGTGAGTAGCATGGGCTTGGTGTGGTTGTTGGCTGCCAAGTCCCACTTGATAAGGTGACCCTCGGCACGCAATCGAGTGGCTGGCACAGCGGCGGCAGCGGTTCGGTGCGGTGCGGTGCGGTGCGGGTTGGTCTGGTCTGGAAGGGCCGAATAGCAATTAGCTTCCTTCCGTGTGCGCA
>NC_134806.1:44907966-44910466 GCF_046742065.1 Oratosquilla oratoria
AGAGATCGTAGGCCTCACCATGCGTAAGCCTCTCGTCATTATCAACCGTACCATTAACTTTAGCGTGATTGAGGGAAGCCCACTTCTCACAACACTTAATTGCTGACCACGTGGTAATTAAGAGACTGGTAATCTATACTCTGTGATTGGTGAAACACACGCGCTCACACACACACGCACACACACATACGCACACACACACTCGCACACACACACACACACACACACACACACACACACACACACACACACACACACACACACACACACACACACACAGTGTGAAATCGATCCCATCATATATATATATATATATATATATATATATATATATATATATATATATATATATATATATATATGTATTATATATATACACGCAGTGGATACTGTGTCGAACTCACGAGCAGGTGGTCGTGAGTTCGATTCCTGGGATCCCCTGATTCCTTTGTCGCTTTGATTTCCGACAGCCCTGGTCAGACGGGGAGGCGACCCAAACATCGGCAAAAAAAAATAAAAAAAAAAAAAAAAAAACGAGCAGGGGTTTCTCACTTCCCACATAGATGCTGTTTACTTGCTTTTCTAGCGTTTATTGCATATTGTTTAGCCTGCCTGGGAATTATTGCACATTAACTAGTTTATGTGGGGAATTATTGGACATTGTCTAGTTTCTGTGCAGAGTTTTAGTATTGCACATTACCTAGTTTATGTGTGGAATTATGTTACATTGTCTAGTTTCTGTGGAGAATTTTGGAAAGGGTCTCATGACGTTCTTTGGCTAGTCTTTATTTCTATTTATATATTTTTATCTATTTATCTACTTATTTAATTTGTTATTCGTTTTTGGGAGGAAATGTTGGATTTTTTACCTCTTCATCTTCCTCTTCTTCCTCATCCTCTTTATCATCATCATCTCTTACTCATCATCCTATTCTTCCTCTTTTTACTGCTCTTCTTCCTCTTCTTCCTTTTCCTTTTCTTCATCATCCTAATCTTCCTTCTCTTTTCCTTCTTCCTTCTTTTCTTCTTCTTCCTCTTCTCCTCTTCTTCCCCCTTTTCCTCTTCTTCCCCTTTTCCTCTTCTTCCTCCTTTTCCTCTTCTTCCCCTTCTTGTTCCTCCTTTTCTTCTTCTCCCCCTTCTTCTTCTTCTCCCCCTTCTTCTTCCTCTTTTTGTTCTTAATTTTCTTCTTCTTCTTATTACTCCTCTTCTTGCTCTTCCTCTTCTTCCTTTTATTCTTTTTCTTCCTTTTCTTTCCCTTCTTATTCCTCTTCTTCTTGCTCTTCCTCTTCCTTTTCTTCCTCTTCTTGCTCTTCCTCTTCCTTTTCTTCGTCTTCTTCCCCTTCGTCTCCTTCTTCTTTCTCTTCATCTTCTTCTTCTTTCTCTTCATCTTAGTGTTGATTATCAGGACAAATTATTGTCTGTTAGAACCTCAAAGCCTTTCACTGAGTCACGATCACAAGACAATGGGTCTCTTGAGGAGGAGAAAGAGGAGGAGGAGGAGGAGGAGGAGGAGGAGGAGGAGGGGGAAGAAGAAGAGGATGAGGGGGAAGCTTCGAGTCAATAGAGTTTTTTTTTTTTTTTTTTTTTGCTATGGGGAGAAGGTGATGGGGGGATGGGGGAGTGGACAGAGAGGAGAACGGGGAGATGGGGGAGAAGCGGGGAGGTCATAGAGAGGTCATGGGGGAGATGGGAATGGACTGTATGGGGGGGAGAGACGGGTTTTATGACTTTATAATGGATGCATACAAAGGAGCATATGGAAAATGTACACTATACCGGACATTTGAACCTGACCCATTGTGTACACACACGTACACGCACACGCACACACGTACGCATACGTACACACACCAGGCTATCCAAACATATCTGGCAAAGGTGGTTTTGAATGTACTCAAAGGCACCTTGGCGTATGTAGGCTTCTCCATTTCAATACATTCCTGTAAAGTTTTATATACATATATATATGTACACACATATATATATATATATATATATATATATAATATATATATATATATATATATATATAATATAATATAATGATGTATTTGAGTACTGAATCAGGAGCAATAAAAAAAAAAAAAAGTGAGATTAGGCGTCCGATCAGTCACGGGTACCGCATACAAAGAACTCGGAATATATGTGAAGAAGAATTCGGGAACTATATTTTTTGTTATGCCTATCTACCTCACAGACCCAATAAAAAAAATAAACAAACAAATAAACGAAATTAAAGAGATAAAAAACATATGTATATACATAATATTACAGATACTTTGATAATGTATTATGAATTGGACGAGGAGCTGTCGACAGTGTGGGGGGATGGGGGATGGTTATGGGGGTGATTGGGGTGATTGAGGGTGAGGTTGGCGCCGGACAAATTGGCCGTTGAAAGCCGGAACTGTTTCCCTGGCGTCTTCTTCTTCTTCTTCTTCAGGAAATATCTCAAAATTTCTCAGGATCCCGAAGGACATTGGCTCCTCCTGCCGGTACG
>NC_134806.1:44930466-44942966 GCF_046742065.1 Oratosquilla oratoria
CCTCCTTCACTTCCTCTTCTTCCTCCACCTCTTCCTCCACCTCCTCCTCCTTCACCTTTTTCCTCCTTCCCCACCTCCTCTTCCTCCTCCTCCACCTCTTCCTGCTTCACCTTTTTTTTCCTCCTCCGCCTCCTTCTCCTCCTCTATCTCCTCTTCTTCCTCTTCTTCCTCTTCTTCCTCTTCTTCCTCTTCCTCCTCCTCTTCTTCCCCATCCTCCTCTTCTTCATCCCCTCCTTCCTACTTCTGTTCATCTTCCTTAACCTCTTCCTCTTCCTCCTCTTCCTTCCCCTCTTCCACCTCTTCCCCCTTTTCCTCTTTCTCTCCTCTTCCTGCTCCACCATCTCTTCCCTCTCTCTTCCTCCTCTTCTTTCTACTCCGTTTCTTCCTCATCCTCCCCTTCCTTCTTCTCTTCTCCCCTTCCCCCTTCTGTCCTCCTCCTTATCTTCCCTCTCCTCCTCTTCCTCCTCTTCCTCCTCTTCCTCTTCCTCCTTATCTCCCTCATCCTCCTCTTCCTCCTTCTGTTCCTCCTCCTTATCCTCTTTCTACTCCTCTTCCTCTTCCTTATCCTCCTTTTCCTCCTCCTACTTCTCTTTCTCCTCCTCCTCCTCCTCCTGCTCCTGCTCCTCCTCTTCCTTATCCTCCTTTTCCTCCTACTCTTCCTCCTCCTCCTCGTCCTCCTCCTCCTCTTCCTCCTCCTCCTACTTTCCTGTGACATAGAAAGAGACCCACACTTAATGCCACACAGACAACCACCCAGAGTTTCTTCTCAGAGAAAGGGGGAGGAGGAGGAGATGGAGGAGGAGGAGGAGGAGGAAGAGGAGGAGGAGGAAGGACAGTTAGATGAAAATCAGTGGGCGTTGGCGCTTCTTCGGGTCTCGCATGGATGCCAGGAAAAGAGGTCAACCTGCAAGAAGGAGGAGGAGGAGGAAGGAGGAGGAGGAGGAGGAAGAGGAGGAGGAGGAAGAAGAGAAGGAAAAGGGGAGTGCCTCTCTCTCTCTCTCTTTTTTTTCTTCTTTTTTTTTTTAGTATAATATTTTATCATTATTTGTGGTATACTCTAACCTGACCTGATTTGACTTCAACTGACCTAGCCTGATCTGACTATATTATTTCTGACCTGACGTAACCTAAAGTAAACTGACCTGACCTAATCTGACCTAACCTCACCTCATCTGACCTAATCTGACCTAACCTCACCTCACCTGACCTAATCTGACCTAACCTCACCTCACCTGACCTAATCTGACCTGAATTGATATGATCTAAACTTGACCTAACTTGACCTAACCTTGTATAACGTAACATAATCAAACATAACTTGAACTAACCAAACCTAATCTGGCTTGACTTGTCTTAATCTAAGCTAACCTAATTTAACCTAGCTTAACCTAACGTAATATAGCTTAACCAAACCCATCTTAATCTAGGTTAACCTACCAACCCAGCCTCACCCAAAGTAACTTAATCTGACTTAACTTGTCCTAACTTACGCTCTCTTCCTCTCCCTCTCTCCCTCCCCTCTCTCCTCCCTCCCCTCTCTCTCCTCCCCTCTCTCCTCTCTCCCCTCTCTCTCCTCCCCTCTCTCCTTTCTCCCCTCTCTCTCCTCCCCTCTCTCCCCTTCCCCTTCCCCCTTTCCCTCTCCCCTTCCCCTTCCCCTCTCCCCCTTCTCCTCTCCCCCTTCCCCTCTCCCCCTTCTCCTCTCCCCCTTCCCATCCCCTTCCTTCTCTCTCCCCTCCCCCTTTACCCCCTCCCCTCTCCTCTCTCTTTTCTCCTCCCCTCTCCCCACTTCCCCTCTCCACCTCCCCCTCCTCCCATTTTCCAATTTCTACTTCTCCCTCTTCCTCCCTTTCTCCCCCTCCTCCTCTCCCCTATATGTATCTCTCTCTAGAATATACATATGTGTATCCATGTATCATCTTTCTCCATCTCTCTCTCTCTCTCTCTCTCTCTCTCTCTCTCTCTCTCTCTCTCTCTCTCTCTCTCTCTCTCTCTCTCTCTCTCTCTCTCTCTCTCTCTCTCTCTCTCCTTTCCTCTCCCTTTCTCCCTTCCTCTCCCTTCCTCTCCCTTCCTCTCCCTTCCTCTCCCTTCCTCTTTCCCTTCCTCTTTCCCTTCCTCTCCCTTCTTCTCCCTTCTTCTCTCTCTCTCTCTCTCTCTCTCTCTCTCTCTCTCTCTCTCTCTCTCTCTCTCTCTCTCTCTCTCTCTCTCTCTCTCTCTCTCTCTCTCTCTCTCTCCATCTCTATCTCTCTCTCTCTCTCAATCTCTCTCTCTCTCTCTCTCTCTCTCTCTCTCTCTCTCTCTCTCTCTCTCTCTCTCTCTCTCTCTCTCTCTCTCTCTCTCTCTCTTCCTCTCCCTCTCCCTTCCTCTCTCCCTTCCTCTCTCCCTTCCTCTCTCCCTTCCTCTCCCTTCCTCTCTCCCTTCCTCTCCCTTCCTCTCCCTTCCTCTCCCTTCCTCTCCCTTCCTCTCCCTTTCTCCCTTCCTCTCCCTTCCTCTCTCCCTTCCTCTCCCTTCCTCTCCCTTCCTCTCCCTTTCTCCCTTCCTCTCCCTTCCTCTCCCTTTCTCCCTTCCTCTCCCTTCCTCTCTCCCTTCCTCTCCCTTTCTCCCTTCCTCTCCCTTTCTCCCTTCCTCTCCCTTTCTCCCTTCCTCTCCCTTCCTCTCTCCCTTCCTCTCCCTTCCTCTCCCTTCCTCTCCCTTTCTCCCTTCCTCTCCCTTCCTCTCTCCCTTCCTCTCCCTCCCTTCCTCTCCCTTTCTCCCTTCCTCTTCCTTCCTCTCCCTTCTTCTCCCTTTCTCCCTTCCTCTCCCTTCCTCTCTCCCTTCCTCTCCCTTCCTCTCCCTTTCTCCCTTCCTCTCCCTTCCTCTCCCTTTCTCCCTTCCTCTCCCTTCCTCTCTCCCTTCCTCCCTTCCTCTCCCTTCCTCTCTCCCTTCCTCTCCCTTCCTCTCCCTTCCTCTCTCCCTTCCTCTCCCTTCCTCTCTCCCTTCCTCTCACTTCCTCTCCCTTTCTCCCTTCCTCTCCCTTCCTCTCTCCCTTCCTCTCCCTTTCTCCCTTCCTCTCCCTTCCTCTCCCTTCCTCTCTCCCTTCCTCTCTCCCTTTCTCTCTCCCTTTCTCCCTTTCTCCCTCTCTCCCTCTCTCCCTTTCTCCCTTTCTCCCTTCCTCTCCCTTCCTCTCCCTTCCTCTCCCTTCCTCTCCCTTCCTCTCCCTTCCTCTCCCTTTCTCCCTTCCTTCCTCCCTTCCTCTCCCTTCCTCTCTCCCTTCCTCTCCCTTCCTCTCCCTTCCTCTCCCTTCCTCTCCCTTCCTCCCCTCCTTCCTCCCTTCTTCTCCCTTCCTCTCTCCCTTCCTCTCCCTTTCTCTCCCTTCCTCTCCCTTCCTCCCTTCCTTCCTCGCTTCTTCTCCCTTCCTCCCTCCCTTCCTCCCCTTTCCTCTTTATCGCCTGGACAATTCATCCTTGCCTTTCGACTTCTCCTCATTTATCACCTTCTCTATCTCCTCCTTCATCTTCTCCTCCTCCTCCTTCATCTCCTCCGTGTACAGACGGGGAGGGTGATGGAGGGTGGGTGGTGAGGGGCCGGATAAGGAGTCAATGCTCTCCGGTTTGAAATAAAGTAATTTCACCTAAATTGACCTAGATTGGCCTAATTTATCCTAAATTGGCCTAATTCATCCTAAAGGTATCAACTTTTATTCTATTTTACCTAATTTGATCTAATCTGACTTGACCGAACCTAACCTAATCTGACTTGACCTAACTTGACCTAATCTGGCTTGATTTGGCCTAACCTAGCCCAGTCTAACTTAACCTACCCTAACTTGACCTAAGCTGGTTTGGCTTGATCTAACCTAACTTGACCCTGTCTGGTTTCACTTGACCTGATCTAACCTAAGTTCACTCAAAACAACCAAACTTAACCTGGATTAACCTGAACTATTCAAACTTAAGTAACCTAACCTGACCTTGTTCGATTTAGACGGTTAAGTCATGAGGATGTTAAGAATAATTGTAGTTTTTTTATATGAATATGATTCTCAATCAACTGTACAGGATTACTAAATAAATAAAGTCAAATAATAAATAATTTACAAAAAAGGACGCCATTTTGTCTAGGTTTGAATATAGATCGTTTTGCACTTAACAAGATTAACATTAATCAAGTTTAACATCGAATTTAATCATTTAGTTTATATTATGTATGTATATATATACATATATATATATATATATATATATATATATATATATATATATATATATATATATATATATACCCTGCAGGTAGAACTCCTCTTCTCTTCTTCTTCCTCATCTTCTTCCTCCTTCCCTCTTCCTCCTCCTCTTCTTTTTCGTCATCCTCTTCTCTTCCTTTTCTTCCTTCTCCCCTCCTCCTCCCCCTCCTCTTAATCCTCTTCTTCCTCCCCTCTTCCTCTTCTTCCCGCTCGTCTTTCAGCCTCACACAAATCCTCTCAAGAAAGATTTCATCTTCCTCTTCTTCTTCCTCTTCTTCCTCCCTCTGTTCCTGACGACCCTACTCCTCTTCTTCTTGTTCCTTCTCCTCCTCCTCCTCCTCCTCCTCCTCCTCCTTCTTCTTCTCTTCCTCTTCCTCCATTTCCTCCTACTCCCCATCCTCCTCTTCCCTTTCCTCCTCCTCCTCTTCCTCCTCCTCTTCCTCCTCCTCCTCCTCCTCCTCCTTCTCACCCTCCTCCTCACCCTCTTCCTCCTCCTCCTCCTCCTTCTCACCCTCCTCCTCACCCTCTTCCTCCTCCTCACCCTCTTCCTCCTCACCCTCTTCCTCCTCCTCCTCCTCCTTCTCACCCTCCTCCTCACCCTCTTCCTCCTCACCCTCTTCCTCCTCACCCTCTTCCTCCTCACCCTCCTCCTCCTCCTCCTCCTCCTCCTCCTCCTCACCCTCTTCCTCCTCCTCACCCTCTTCCTCACCCTCTTCCTCGTCCTCACCCTCTTCCTCCCCCTCCTCCTCCTCACCCCCCTCCTCCGCCTCCTCCTCTACACCCTCTTCCTCCCCCTCCTCCTCACCTTCTTCCTCCTGCTCCTCACCCTCTTCCTCCTCCTCCTCCTCCTCCTCCTCCTTCCTAGGCAACAGTCTCAATTTCTCCAGCTAAACCGTTTGATTTTCACCCCTCCGTACCCTTCCCTCCTCCTCCTCCTCCTCCTCCTCCTCCTCCTCCTCCTCCTCCTCCTCCTCCTCTTCCTCCTCTTCCATTACCTCCTCAGTCTCATCACCACCTCCTCTTCCCCCTCCTCCTCCTCCCACTCCCACTCCCCCTCCTATTCCTCTTCCTCCTACTTGTTTCTTCTCATCCTCCTCTTCCTCCTCTTTCTACTCCTACTCCTCTTCTCCCTCTTCTTCCTCTTCTTGTTTCTTATCATCTTCCTTCTCCTCCTCTTCCTATTCCTCTTCCGTCTTGTTTGTTCTCATCCTCCTCCTTCTCTTCCTCCTCCTCTTCTTTCTCATCTTCCTCCTACTCCTCCCCTTTTCTCCTCTTTCTTCATATTTTCCATCCTCCTCCTCTTCCTCCTCTTCCTCCTGTTCCCTTTTGCTCTTCCTCCACCTCCTGCTCCTCGATCTTCACTACGTCCTCCTCCTCTTAGTCCTCCTCCTCCTCTTCCTACTCCTTCTCTTCCTTCTCTTCCTCTTATCCTTCTCCTCCTCCTCTTTCTTCTCATCCTCTTCTTTTCTTCCTTCTCCTCCTCCTCTTCCTCCTACGCCTCCTCCTCTTCCTTCGTTTCCTCTTCATCCGTCTCGTCCTCCTCCGTCCTCTCTTCCTATCTTCCCCCTCCATCTCGACCTCCTCCTCTTCCTCCTCCTTGTGCTAATTATTTTCTTCCACCTTTTCCTCTTCCTTCATCAGCTTTACCTCATTTTTCCTCCTCCTCTTCCTCCTCCCTCTCCTCCTCTTCACTCTCCTCCTCTTCACTCTCCTCCTCTTCCTCCTCCCTCTCCTCCTCTTTATTCTCCTCCTCCTCTTCCTTCTCCCTCTCCTCCTCTTTACTCTCCTCCTCCTCCCTCTCCACCCTCTCGTCCTATTTTCCCTCCTCCCTATCTTCCTCTTCTTCCTCCTCTTCCATATCCTCTTCCTCCTGTATTTCTTGCTCATGCTAATATTTTTTCTCTCTCCTCTTCCTTCTCTTCCTCCTCCATTTCCTCTTCCTTCTACTCTTCCTTTTCCTCCTGTATCTCTTGCTCCTCCTAATATTTTTCCTCTCTCCTTTTCCTCCTCTTCTCTCCTCTCCCTCACTTCCGTAGTCTTCTTCTACCTCCTGCTCCTCCTCATGCTCTTTCTCTTCCTCCTCTTACTCCTGTCTCCTCCTTCTCCTCCTCCTCCTCTTCCTCTTTCTCTTTTTTTCCTTTGTCCTTTTCGTCCTCTTTCTTCATCTCGTCCTCCTCTTCCTTCTCCTCCTCGTGTTCTTCCTTCTCCCTCCTCCTTTCCTCCTCCTCCTTTCTTCTTCTTTTTCTTCCCTCTCCTCTTCCTCCTCTCCTCCCCCTTCCCCCCACGGGGTTTAACCCCATTCCGCTCCTCCTTTCTTTTTTCGAGTTCTGAATCTTCGGCACTTTCCAGCACCTCGATGGCATCTCCTCTTCCTCCTCCTCCTTTTCCTCCTCTTTCTCTTCCCCTCATCCTCCTCTTCCTTCTCCACCTCCTCTTTTGTCTGCTCTTTCTCCTCCTCTTCTTCTTCTTTTTCTTCCCTCTTCTTTCTTTTTTCGAGTCTCAATTCTTAGCCACTTTCCAGCACTTCGAAGGCCCCTCTACCTCCTCCTCTTTCTCCTCTTCCTTTTCCTTCTCCTCCTCTTCTTCATCTTTCTCTTCCTCTTCTTCATCTTTCTCCTCTTCCTCCTCCCGATCCTCCTCTTCGTCTTCCTTCTCCTCCTCCTCCTCTTTTTATTTATTTATCTATTTATTTTCATTAAATTTTATTTTTTTAATTTTCAATTCTTCGGCATTTTCCAGCACCTTGATGGCCCCTCCTCTTCCTCGTCCTCTTCCTTCTTCTTTTATTTCTCCTTTTATTTTTCCTCCTCTTCCTCTTCCTCCTCCTATCTTTTTACGCGTTCTGATTCTTCGGCGCTTTCCAGCACCTCGATGACACCTCCTCCTCCTCCTCCTCTTTTTCTTTCTCCTCCTCTTCTTCCTCTTCTCTCTCTCCCTCTTCCCCCTCTTCCTTTTCCACCTCGTCCTCTTTCTCCTCCTCTCTCTTTCGTCTTGTCTTTCTTTCCCCATTTCTCTTCTTTCTCCTCTTCCTCTTCATCTCCCTCTTCCCCCTCTTCCTCTCCCACCTCGTCCTCTTTCTCCTCCTCTCTCTTTCGTCTTGCCTTTCTTTCCTTCTTTCTCTTCTTTATTTTTCTTCTCTTACCCCTCTTCCACTTCTACCTCCTCCTCCTCCTCCTTCTTCTCTTTCTCCTCCTCTTTTCCTTTTTCTCCTTCAATTTGTCCTCTTCATCCTCTCTTTTCTGTTTTTCCTCCTTTTCGTCCTTTTTCTCCTTTTTTCCCTCTTCTTCCTTCTACTTTTCCTCTACCTTCTCTTCCTTTTCTTCTTCTTCCTCCTCTTCCTCCACCTCCTCTTCCTCCTCCTCCTCCTCTTCCTTTCTCCCCACTTTCCCCAACCTCTTTCCTCCGCCCATCATGTCTTTTCTTGTGGGCGTGGGTATGAGCCCCTCCGCCCACAACACGCCCGTACACACACACACACACACACACACACACACACACACACACACACACACACACACACACACACACACACACACACACACACACACACACACACACACACACACACACACACACACACACACACACACACACACTCGTTTTCGTCTTCCTCTGACAAGTCTTAGTGTCGTGTACTGCATAATTTCCTCACTCCCATCCTCCTCTTCCTCCTCCTCCTCCTCCTCCTCCTCCTCCTCCTCATTCTCATCCTCCTCCTCTTCATCATCGTCCTTCTCCTCTTCCTCTTCTTCCTCTTCGTCCTCTTTCTCCATCGCGTCCTCCTCTTCTACTTCCTCGTACTCGTCCTCTACTTTCTCGTCTTCTTCCTCCTCCTCTTCCTCCCCTTCCTCCTCTTTGCCCTCCTATTCCATCGCCTTCCTCCTCCCCTTCCCCTTCCCCTTTCCCTTCCTCCTTCCCTTCCCCTTCCTCGTCTCCTTCCCCTTCCTCATCTAAATGAAGATGAAGGTAAACATACGGATGATGAAAATGAGATGGCCTCAATCCTTAATAAATTAATTGCATCCGTCTTCACAGACGAGGATTGCTCAGCGTATCAGCCACCAGAACATAAAATGTCCCAAAATGTTATCAACTCATAATTACCGAAAGTGATGTCGCACAAATAATTGACAAGCTCAAAATAAATAAAACCCCGGGACTTGACAAAATTTCACCTAGAATTTTGTGAGTAACAATGATCACATCCAATACCGAATAAATGGCGAAATACTGGATTCAGTAACTAAAGAAAAAGATCTAGGAGTTTTAATATCAAATGACTTGAAGCCAAGTCAACATTGCTCAGAAGTTGTTCAAGCAGTAAATAAATTGGTTGGCTTTATCGGAAGAGTTTTCGAAAATAAATCAGAAAAAATATTGCTAAAACTTTATAATTCCTTGGTCCGTCCCCATCTCGAGTACTGTATGCAATTTTGGTCCCCATACTACCAGAAAGATATTAGTAAACTAGGAAAAGTGCAACGGAGAATGACTAAAATTATACCAAGGCTGAGAAATCTGCCGTATGAAGAAAGACTTAAAGGTCTAAATTTATTCTCACTCAAAAAGGAGAATGCAAGGAGATTTAATCGAGGTTTTTAGAATGTTGAAAGGCTTTGACAACATTGATGTCGAAGATTACTTCTCATTAGACCAATCAAAAACAAGAAGTTATGATTTTAAAGTAATTGGGAAAAGATTTTCTTCGAGTGAAAGAAAGCACTTCTTCTTTAACAGGGTTGTTAATGTGTGGAATTCGTTACCTTCCACCGTCGTTAAAAGCAACATAATAACAACATTTAAAAATCGCCTAGATAAATATTTGGACTCTAATCCACAAATAAAATATTATCCCTTGCAATAAAAAATCTGACAACCCGGCATTTAATTGTAATTGGATAGGATAGTGGTAGCAGTAGTGTTAGTTCATCTTCTGCCCTGTTTTCTTAACTGTAGCTTAGTTTAGTAAACACAAACAGCCTCGTTGGAGCCAGTAGGCTTGTGGTTGTTTGTTCTTCCTTTGTGTTCCTTTGTGTTCCATCTTGTTCTCCTCCTCCTCCTCCTCCTCGTCTTCCTCCTCCTCCTCCCCCTCATTCTCTTCCTGTTTCATCTCCGTCCTCCTCTTCCCTCTCATCCTCCGCCTCATGCCCCATCTCGTCCTCCTCTTCCTCCACCTTCTCGTCTTCCTCTTACTCTTCCATCTTCTCGTCCTCCTCATCTATCTCCTCCTTGTCCTCCTCTTCCTCCACCTCCCCAATCTCCTCAATCTCTCTCTCTCTCTCTCTCTCTCTCTCTCTCTCTCTCTCTCTCTCTCTCTCTCTCTCTCTCTCTCTCTCTCTCTCTCTCTCTCTCTCTCTCTCTCTCTCTCTTTCTTTATGTTTCTCTCTTTCTCTAGCTCATTAATCTGTTTGGCGTGTCTCACCTTAATTGATTGTATTATTTATATGCTTTTAATTTTTACTCTTATTTTGTATTCGTGTATCAGTTAATACTTTTATTCTTATTTTTATTCATATTTTCGCATACTTGTTTTGTATTCCATCTAAAGAATCATATATATATATATATATATATATATATATATATATATATGTATATATGTATGTATGTATATATATATATATATATATATGTACATATATATATATACATATATATATACAGTATATATGTATATATATATATATACAGTATATATATATATATATATATATATATATATATATATAATGTGTTTGACTTGTTTTTTATTTTTATTTCATTTACGTATATACGTAATCATTTATTATTATTTTCATTTTATTAACTTATTGCTTTTGTTTTGTTTATTTTTCTATTTTCTTATCTATTTCTTATACCTGTTTGTAATAAACAAACAGGTATAAGAAATAGATAAGAAAATAGAAAAATAAACAAAACAAAAGCAATAAGTTAATAAAATGAAAATAATAATAATAATGAATGATTTTGTTTATTTATTTATTTCTGTGGTACACTTTAGTGACTTTCTTCTGGTTAAAGTTGATTGAATTCCTGGAAACGTCTCTCAGACCTCTTCTTCCTCCTCCTCCTCCTCCTCTTCCTCCTCCTCGCTATCCTCCTCTTCTTCCTCTGCCTTTTCCTCCACACCATTCTCTTTTTTCCTCCTCCTCCTCTTCCTCTTTCTCCCCCTTCTTCCTCCTCTTCCTCTTCCTCCTCCTCCTTCTCCTCTCCTCTTCTTCCTGCTCCCTCCTCTTCATTTTCCTCCTCACTGTCCTCTTCCTCCTTCCTTCTCCTCCTCCTCCTCCTCTTCTTCCTGCTCCCTCCACTTCATTTTCTTCCTCACCATCCTCTTCCTCCCTCCTCCTCCTCCTCCTCTTCCTGCTTTTCTTCTTTTTCTTCCTCACCATCCTCTTCCTCCTTCCTTCTCCTCCTCCTCCTTCTCCTCTTCTTTCTTCTCCTCTTCCTGCTCCCTCCACTTCATTTTCCTCCTCACCATCCTCTTCCTCCCTCCTCCTCCTCCTCCTCCTCCTCCTCTTCCTTCTTTTCTTCCTCCTTCCTCCCCTCGTCTTCCTTTTCCTTTCCCTCATCTTCCTCTTCCTTTTCCTCCTGCTCCTCTTCCTCTTCACCCTACTCTTCACCTTCCTCTTCCTCCTCCTCCTTCCTTCACCTTCCTCCTCCCTCCTCCTTCCTCCTCCCTCCTCCTTCCTTCACCTTCCTCCTCCCTCCTTCTTCCTCCTCCTTCCTCTTCCTTTTTCTTCTCGCCCTCCTCTTCCTCCTTCTTCCTCTTCATCCTGCTCCTCTACTTCTTCATCCTCGCCCTCTTCTTCCCCTTCCTCTCTCCTCCTCCTCCTCTTCCTCCTCCTCCCCCTCGTCTTCCTTTTCCTTTTCGTCATCTGCCTCTTCCTCCAGCTCCTCTTTCTCTTCACCCTTCTCTTCCTACTCTTCACCTTCCTCTTCCTCCTCCTCCTGTTCCTCACCCTCCTCCTTCTCTCACCTTCCTCTTCCTCCTTCCTCCTCCCTTCTCTTCTTTTTCCTTCTCGCCCTCCTCGTCCTCCTTGCTCTTAATCCTCCTCCTCTACTTCTTCCTCCTCGCCCTCTTCCTCCTCTTCATCCTGCCCTTCATCCTCATTTCCTCCTTACACTCCTCCCTCCTCTTCCTTTTCCTCTTTACCCTCTTCTTCCTACTTCCTCTTCCTTTTTGCTCCTCTTCCTCCTCCTCCTCATCTTCCTTTTCTTCCTCTTTCCCTTTCTCCTCTTCTTCCCTCTTCTTCCGTCCTCTTCACCCTCCTCCTGTTTTCTCCTCCTCCTCCTCTTCCTGCTCTTCTTTCTCCTCTTCTCTCCTATTTCTCTTCCTCTTCTTTCTCCTCCTTCCTCTCCTTTTCCTCCTCTCTTCATAATCCTCCTCCTCACCCTCCTTTTCTTTCCCTTCCATTTTCTCTTCCTCGTCTTCCTCTTCCTCTTCCTCCTCCTCTTCCTCTTCTTCCTCCTCCTTCTCTTCTTCCTTATCTTCCTTCTCTTCCTCCTCCTCCTTTTCCTCCTCTCTTCATAATCCTTCTCCTCACCCTCCTTTTCTTTCCCTTCCATTTTCTCTTCCTCGTCTTCCTCTTCCTCCTCCTCTTCCTCTTCTTCCTCCTCCTTCTCTTCTTCCTCATCTTCCTTCTCTTCCTCCTCCTCCTCTGCAAGTGACTCAGGTGGGCGTGTAACTTCCGGCGAAGGAAGAGTGAGTGAGGGAGAGAGGGAGGGAGAGTGGGGGGAGGGGAGAGGAGGGAGGGGGGAGGGGGGTAGAGCCGGTCCAGTCAAGTCTTCAGTGGTCTTGCCCGGGGCAGGAGTAACAACCAGCCAGCCTCTCTCTCTCTCTCTCTCTCTCTCTCTCTCTCTCTCTCTCTCTCTCTCTCTCTCTCTCTCTCTCTCTCTCTCTCTCTCTCTCTCTCTCTCTCTCTCTCTCTCTCTCTCTCTCTCTCTCTCTCTCTCTCTCTCTCTCTCTCTCTCTCTCTCTCTCTCTCTCTCTCTCTCTCTCTCTCTCTCTCTCTCTCTCTCTCTCTCTCTCTTTCTTTCTCTATCACTCTAACTCTCTCTTTCTCTTTCTCTCTCTCTGTCACTCTCAGTCTCCGCTACTCTGTCATTCTCTCACTCTTTCTCTCTCACCCTCGCTTAGTCTCGCTCACTCTCTCTCATTCTATCTCTCTCAATGTCTCTCTCTCACTCTCTCACTTTGTCGCGTTTTCAAATGGTATGTTTACCCACTCACTCTCTCTAATTCCCATTTTCTCACTCTCTCACTATTTTTGTATCACTCATTTTC
>NC_134806.1:44947966-44952966 GCF_046742065.1 Oratosquilla oratoria
TATTGATAAATATTGATCAATATTCAGTATTGTCCAATATTGTTTAGTAATGAAAGGACACCAGAGGAAAGAGGAAAATACGAGTCACTGTCGTTCAATATTGTTCAGTATTGTCCAAAATTGTTCCATAATGAAAGGAGAACACCACAGGGAAGAGGAAAATACGAGTCACTGTCGTTCATTGAATTGATAGATATTGACCAATATTGTTCAGTATTGTCCTATATTGTTCAATATTGTCCAATATTGTTCAGTAATAAAAGGAGGACACCACAGGGAAGAGGAAAATACGAGTCACTGTCGTTCAGTATTGATAAATATTGATCAATATTGTTTACTATTGTCCAATATTGTTCAATATTGTTCAGTAATGAAAGGAGGACACCACAGGAAAGAGGAAAATACGAGTCACTGTTGTTCGATATTGTTCAGTATTGTCCAAAAATTTTCAATATTGTTCAGTAATGAAAGGAAGACACCACAGGGAAGAGGAAAATACGAGTCCGCCTAGGGCCCATTGTCCTGGCGGACCGGCTGGGGCACAATCTTGGACGTTGGCCAAAACTACTTTTCTCACAAGTTTTCGCTCACTCTCGCTCGGTGCCACCTTGAGCGCGGTTGAACGTACGAAGAAATACGGAACATTATGCTCACTGTGTTTGTAGCAATATGGATCTGATTTTTGTGATTTTTTGTCGTTTTTATTTTGTTTATTTTTGTTGTTGCTATTTGTTATTTATTTATTATTTTTATTATTTCTGTATTATTATTACATGCGTGCGTGTATATATAATTACCTTTACTATTAGGAATTTCTAATATTCGCAAGGAAAATTACTTCTGATACGAAAGTATGAGAAAATACATCTGGTGTACAGAATTTAAAAAAAATGTTCCGAATACTGGAGAGTTCTGAATAATCGAGAGATTTCCAATATAGAGAATTGTCTGGATGTTGGTTAATTTTTCCACGTGTGTATGTGTGTGTGTGTGTATGTTTCACATCGTATCAAAATGGTTAGACGTTATCATTTACAGGGACATTTGCATTTGAATAATAGACGGTTATTAACGACCATTAACGGTCATTGCTCCCTGAAGGTGATAGTGTGGGTATTAGAGTTATTATTGTCATTATTATTGTTATTACTATTAATTCATCATCATCATCCATCATCATCATCATTATATTAA
This sequence comes from Oratosquilla oratoria, assembly GCF_046742065.1. Taxonomy (NCBI): domain Eukaryota; kingdom Metazoa; phylum Arthropoda; class Malacostraca; order Stomatopoda; family Squillidae; genus Oratosquilla; species Oratosquilla oratoria. Next base: position 44,949,161 of record NC_134806.1, read on the forward strand.
ATACATTTGATATTTTAAGAATTTTACTAAAACGTAACATCATTTTATGTTAATAGAGTCATGTATATTATAGAGACTTCATGGGATAATCTTGTGACCGTTGTCGGTTTCCTGGGGGCAGCGGTTCTCTATAAAATTCCTTAGTTTTCCTTGTTGGCTATTTAGGACCTAAGATGCTGCCATTGATATGTATGTATATGTGTATATATATATATATATATATATATATATATATATATAATTGCGTGCGTGTAAAAATAATAATAATAATAATAATAATAATAATAATAATAATAATGATAATGTGCCATATTTGATAACCGTTTCCGTCTTTTTGCCGGTATTCTGTAAGTTCCAGCCAAAATCTGGTAATATCAGTCTTGTCCTAAAATAACCTAACCTAACCTAACCTTATCTAACATAATCTAATCTTATCTAACCTTACCTAACCTCACCTAACCTCATCTAACTTTACCTCACCTAACCTAAGGGGAAGAGTAGGAGGGGAGGAGGAAGAGGGGAAGGGGAAGAGACTGGTGGAGGAGGGAGGTGGAAGAGGAAGAGGAAAAAGGGGAGAAGACTGGAGGGGTAAAGGGAGAGGAAGAAAAGGAGAGGAGAGGAGAGGTGGAGGAGGGAAAGAATGTGGTCGGATTTCCTTGAGAAGAGAGTTTGACCTCTCCAGCCTCCTCCTCCTCCCCCTCCTCCTCCTCCTCCCCTCCTCCTCCTCCTCCTCCCCTCCTCCTCGTCCTCCTCCCCCTCCCCCTCCTCCTCCTCCTCCCCTCCTCCTCCTCCTCCCCTCCTCCTCCTCCTTAATCCCTCCTTCTCCTCCTCTCCTCTCCTCCCCCTCCTCCTCCTTTATCCCTCCTCCTCCTCTCCCCTCCTCCTCGCACTCCTCCTCCTCTTCATCTTTCACCTCCTTGTCCCATCTCTTTGTCCTTCTCCTCCTCCTCCCCCTTTTCTCCTCCTCCCCCTTTTCTCCTCCTCCCCCTTCTCCTCCTCCTCCTCCTGCTCTTCCTCCTCCTCCTCCTCCTCCTGCTCTTCCTCCTCCTCCTGCTCTTCCTCCTCCTCTTCCTCCTCCTCTTCCTCCTCCTCTTCCTCTTCCTCCTCCTTCTCCTTCCCTTCTCCTCCTCCTCCTCCTCCCCCTCCTCCTCCCCCTCCTCCTCCCCCTCCTCCCACGCCTCCCGCTCCTCCCTCCTCCCGCTCCTCCCTCCTCCTCCCCTTTCTCCTCTTCCACCTACTTGTCCCATCTCTTTGTCCTTCTCCTCCTCCTCCTCCACCCCTTGTCTCCTCCTCCTTTTCCTCTTCCACCTCCTCTTCATCTTCCCCCTTGTCCCCTCCTCCTTTTCCTCTTCCACCTCCTCTTCATCTTCCTCCTTGTCCCATCTCTTGGTCCTTCTCCTCCTCCTTCCCCTTCTCCTCTTCCTCCTTCTCCTCTTCCACCTCCTCTTCATCTTCCTCCTTGTCCCATCTCTTGGTGCTTCTCCTCCTCCTCCCCTTCTCATCCTCCTCTCCCCCTTCTCCTCCTCTTCCACCTTTTCCTCCTCCTCTTCCTCCTCCTCTTTAGGGGGGGGAGGTGGAGGGGACCAAATGGAGTAAATCTCATGCAAACCGGACCATCTCTCTTTCTCTCTCTCTCTTTCTCTCTCTCTCTCTCTCTCTCTCTCTCTCTCTCTCTCTCTCTCTCTCTCTCTCTCTCTCTCTCTCTCTCTCTCTCTCTCTCTCTCTCTCTCTCTCTCTCTCTCTCTCTCTCTCTCTCTCTCTCTCTCTCTGTCCCCCTCTCTCTATTTCTCTCTTTCTTTCTTTTTTGGAATAATACATTCGCTGTTTCATATGTAAACCCAAGGCCAGGCGTCGGAGGGGACCACCTCCCCACCTCTGGTCCTCAAACGCCCTCGAGTCCAGCTGGAGGTGGAGCCCTGAGGGGCTGACACTCGGTCTCCAGAGCAGGTCTAATATTTATCTTCCTCCTCTTCCTTTGCTTCCTTCTCCTCCTCATCTTCATCCTCCTCCTCTTCTTCATCTCCCCTCCTCTTCCTACCCCTCCTCTTCCTCCCATCGTCTTCCTCCCCCCTCTTCCTCCCCTCTTCTTCCTCCCCTCTTCTTCTTCCTCCTCGTCTTTCTATTCCTCTTCTTCCCTTTCCTCTTCTTCCCTTCCTCTCCTCCTCCTCTACTCCCCTCTTCTTCTCCCACTCCTCTTTTCCCTTTCTTATCTTCTTCCCCTCCTCCTCCTTTTCTTCTTCTCCTCCTCTTCTCCTCCTCTTATCCTCCTTCTCTTCTATCATCCTCCTTCTCCTCCTCTTCCTCATCTTTCTCCTCTCCTCCTCTTCCTCTTCTCCTCTTCATCCTCTTCTTTGTCCTTCTCCTCTTCCTATTTCTCCTCCTCGTCTTCATCTTTTTCTTCCTACTTTTCTTCCTCCTCTTACTCCTCTTATTCCTCCTCCTCTTCTTCATCCTCTTTCTTGTCTTCCTCTTCCTTCTCTTCTCTTCCTCTCCTCCTCCTCTTCTGCCCATTCTCCTCTTCCCCTTCCCTTCTCTCCTCCTTTCTTCCCTTCCTTCTCTTCTCCTCCTCCTCTTCTCCCCTCCTCTTCTGCCCCTCCTCCTCTTCTCCTCCCCTTCTCCCCTCCTTTCTTCCCTTCCTTCTCTACTTCTCCTCCTCCTCCTCCTCCACCACCTCTTCCTCTTCCTCTTCCTCCTCTCACCAACCGTTATTAGAAACAGATTATACGCACACCCATACATACATACATACATACATACATACATACATACATACATACATACATACATACACGTACATACATACATTTACACACACGTTGCCAGATATCTATTTTCATTTTCTTTTGATATGGCAACAATGTAGAGCATCTTGTAAATACTGTATACAGACATGTGCACATATACACGTGCATCCTATGATACAGGGTAGACCAAAAGTTACCTTACCCAAACATTAATAAACATTCAATAAATTACAATAAAATATGTCGATTATAGATAAATAAATTGATAATGTTTGGGTAAGATAATTATATCTGGAAATAATAATAAATGAATTAATGATGTTTAGGTCACGTGACTTTTGTGCTACACTGTATAGTTTATATGTGTGTGTGCGTGTGTGTGCGTGAGCGTGTTTACATTATTGACTCATTTGTAGCATACAGGAAGAGAAGTAACACTCGTGGGGTCCTGTCTGTTATTCCCCGATTACCACACCTTGCTTGAGGTTCATGTGCGTGTGTGTGTGTGTGTGTGTGTGTGTGTGTGTGTGTGTGTGTGTGTGTGTGTGTGTGTGTGTGTGTGTGTGTGTGTGTGTGTGTGTGTGTGTGTGTGTGTGTGTGTGTGTGTGTGTGTGTGTGTGTGCGTGTGTGTGTGTGTGTGTGTCTGTGTCTGTGTGCCCTGTTTCTGATATCGGTTGATGGGAGGAGGAGGAGGAAGAGGAAAAAGAAAAGGAGGTGAAGGAGGAGACAGAAGAGGAAGAGGAGGAAGGGGAAAGAGAAAAGGAGGAGAAAGAGGAGGAAGAAGAAGAAAAGGAGGAGAACGAGGGAAAATAGAGGAGGAGGAGGAGGAAGAAGAGGAGGAGGAGGAAGAAGAAAAGGAATAGAAGGAAGAGGTAGAAGAGGAGGAGGAGGAGGAAGAAAAGGAGGAGAAGGAGTGGGAAGAAGAGGAGGAGGAGGAGGAGGAAGAAGAGGAAGAAGAAAAGGAGTAGGAAAAAGAAAAGGAGGAGGGGGAAGAAGAAGAGGAGGAGGAGGAGGAAGAAGAGGAGCAGGAGGAAGAGGCAGGAGAGGAGGAGGAGGAGGAGG
>NC_134806.1:44962966-44985466 GCF_046742065.1 Oratosquilla oratoria
ACCTGCCATAAGGGAAGGGGGGGGGATGTCGTATCCTTAACGACCTGTCATTTACCTGACCTTTGACCTCGTCGGAGTCCTAGATGAAATGAAAATCGCTAAAATTAGACGAGGCTAGCTTTACGTTAACATTATCTGATAGATGTCGTATCCTTAACGACCTGTCATTTACCTGACCTTTGACCTCGTCGGAGTCCTAGATGAAATGAAAATTGCTAAAATTAGACGAGGCTAGCTTTACGTTAACATTATCTGATATTTTCTTAATTCCAAAATTTCATTTTTTTTTCCTCTGTGCAATTTTTTCCTCTATGATTAAAAATTTGTAATCTGAATTTGAGCTCAAGTAAATGAAAAAAGGAAAAAATGTGTGTGTATATATATATATATATATATTATATATGTATATACATACATATATATACATATATATATACATATATATATATATAATATATATATATATATATATATATATATATATATATGATAGTTTTATGACAGTCGCTTGCAGGATTTGAACCCACTGCTTTCGGCCACCTGTAAGATTACCTTCACAGAGCCTTTGCCCACTCGGGTGGCCGAAAGCAGTGGGTTCGAATTCTGCATACGACTGTCATAAAAATTATCAGATTAATGTCGCTGTCACTAGCGAATTTCTCTCTCATGTATATGTATACATTATATATATATATACATATATATATATATATATATGTATATATATGTATACATATATATATATATATATATATATATATGTGTGTGTGTGTGTGTGTGTGTGTAGGTTCATATCTCTATAGTTACCACAAACTAGGGGTGGAACTATAGTAAAGTACTCAAATTTCTCAAGATGTTGATTTAAGGTGAAGAAGAAACTCGCTCTATATTAGGGTGATCGTGTTTTAGTGATGTTTTCACTTGAGTGATTTGTTTTCTAACTATAATATGATTGATCACGTGATCACGATTGTGCGAGGTGATATGGTCGTGATACATAAATTCTGAGAATTTCTTTGAGAAAAGTCCTATTTTGTATATATGAGAAAATTTTCAGTGATTTTTTTCTTTTTATTATTCTAAAGGAAAATTAAGATTTTCTTTAATTTTGAAAATTATCTGAAAATTTCTAAGAACTTTCTGATCAAAAAATGAGAACATTCTGAGTAAAATTTGAGAAAATTCTAAAGAAATATCTAAGTCAAATTAAACTATTTCATTTATCTCATGAAGCGGACTTCAGTCTGAAAGAGACAATATTGGGTCAGGACCTCTTCAGACGTGACCCAGTCCTTGAAATCCAAATAAAATCGAATATTAAAAAAAAAAAAAAAATCTGAAAAAATGACGATGAATTGCTGCGTCATTTCGGTATGAAATCAAATTAGAATAAAGTAGAAAATAAAATGAAATTAAAATTAAATAGAATAAAGTAAAATAAAATGCAATGATAATGATTGTCAATAAAAGGGGAATGAGAGTGTGATAATAGTTATAGGTTGGAGACTTTCATTGTGTGCGCGCGCGCGCGTGTGTGTGTGTGTGTGTGTGTGTGTTACCGTTTATACATAAAAATATACAACAATTTATCCAAAGAAGAGACGATTTTAAGATAAACAGGTCAAGAAAGAGAACTTTAAAGAAAGAAAAATTATAAATAATAATAGAATCAAAATATATAATGTTCTGTTCCTAGCTCCAAGAATGAATACAATAAATGCAGTGCAACATTGTATAAATGATTTATAAAAATATATTTGAATTTAATAAAAATAATTGTTAAACCACATTCAGGCTGGGATCTAGCTGCCTGTGTATGTATATACATATGTATATATATATATATATATATATATATATATATATATATATATATATATATATATATATATATATATACTTATGTTGTAACACTATTGAACACTGAGAAAGCTCACATATCACTGCCATAGAATAACAAAGCCCAATTTTGTAGAACACTAAACATTTTGTAGAACAAAATATATAATTCATAAAAAGTATTCGATGTTTAGACAGTAATTTCTTACTTTTAACAAAAAATATATATTCAATTTTTTGTGAACTATTAATATGTGAAAAAACGGTTAGCAAAGAATGAAAAAAATTTGATTTTTTTTTAAAGTCTCCAACCCACAACCAAAATTAAGTTCTTTGGGTCTTATAGGGAGGTACAGCTCTATTATTAGGAATCTCAAATTCGTAATGTTCCAATATTCAAAAAATTCAAATATTCGAAAAATTCCAATATTCTGGACAAAAATCTTTGATTGCCCAATACCAGAAGAAACTTTCTCTAATATGTGAAATTCGTTTCTCTTCCGAATGTTGGAGAGAGTTCCGAATATTGGAGAGTTCCAAATATTCAATATTTTCCGAATATTGGAGAGAGTTCCGATAGAGAGACTACCTGTATGCTTTTATTGCACGTGACCTCATCGCATGTTCAACAAAAACCAAACCAGTGAAGGTCAGCAGTGACTTAGGACTTCTTGATTTGGCAAACAGTGACGCTAATTCTCGCCCGTGAATATTATTACCGCGCAAAAAAAAAAAAAAAAAAAAAAAAAATTATATATATATATATATATATATATATATATATATATATATATATATATATAATGTATAAAGATTAAATAAGAAAAAATAAAGATGAAAATATAAGTAATAGAAAATAATATTCAGAAAAAAATGGATAAATAGAAGAGGTAGAAAATAATAATAACAAATACAAAAACATAAATAAAATTAAGTAAAAAAGAAAAAAATATTTTCATCTTTTTCATCAATATTCTTCACATTTCTTTTTTTCTGTTTGTTTTTTAATCAAAAAGTAAAAAAAAATCTTTTGTCAATTAAATCGATTTATCAATATTTATTATTCATCAAAATGATAATTACTATATTTGTCATTAAGAAAAAATCCTATGAACAGGCATTGGAATTAGGTTAATCGACATTTTATTAAAAAAATCCCTTGAATAAATCCCTATAAATAATAAAAAAAATCCAAAGATAATCCCCAAAAATGAATAAAATATTACAAAAAAAATAATCCTTAATCGTAGTAAAAAAAAATTAAAAAAAAAATCCCCAAACAATAAATCCCTAAAAAAAACTCGGATAAATTCGTAAATTAGCAAATTCCCAAAATATGTCCTTTGGACTTATAGGAAAAATAAAAATAAGAAAAAAAATCCAAAAATAAATCCCAAAGCATAAATCTCGCCTGTGAAGCTTAAAAAAAATCCCCTTTAAGAAGGATTTAATCCCATTAGGGGGGGGTTTACAACATAAAGCTCAGTACCAAGTTATAATGAGTTTAATTTACAACTACCGGTTGTTATAATTGTTTCCAGTGGTTATTGGAACTCGTAATTGTCTACAATAACAATTTGGTGTAATTACTCAAATTCATTACCGAGGTAATTAAAAGGTCATGGTAATTTTTCTGTGTATGAACTCACAGAAGCATTGATTTTTTTATATAAAAACTATAGTAATAGCAATAATGATATTGATAATAATGATAGTAATAATATTGAAAAAATACTTAGAAATGCCTATGAATATTATCCAAAAATTAATATAAGAATATTTCGTCTAAAAAATATCTACATATAAATAATGATGAAAAAATAACAAAATTAACAAAAAATAATACATATTTCCTAACCTTAGTAATGTCATGTAATTTGCCTATTGACCTTATTTGACCTAAGGTCACGTGACCCCTCTAGACGACCTTAATAAACTTTATTAAGGTTAGGGGTCATTGACCCTGAAGATGACCTATGACGATCGTGACCTTTTTTATCAACCAAAACAAAGGCTATAAGGTTCTTGAAAGAATAATAAGGGTTCGAGTCCTCTTGGAAACAGAATCGAATTCCTTATAATGGGATTTGATACCAAAAGGCTTATTGACACCGAGAATTTACGCAAAATTGTAATAGAATTAAATGCAGATTGACCCTAATATATGGGTAGTATGATTTTGCATATGTTTTATATACATACTATAGTATGTTTTGTATATGTGTATATATATATACATATATACATATTCATATATATATATATATACATATATATATACATATATATATATATATATATATATAATATATGTATGCATATACATATATATAAATATTCATATATATATACATATATATATAGACCACTTGGAAAAAGAAACTAACGAAGCAGAGCGCTTTCGTATATTACATCTTCAGTGCAACTTCGGTACTTGTTGCACTGAAGATGCAATATACGAAAGCGCTCTGCTTCGTTAGTTTCTTTTTCCAAGTGGTCTACTTTGCATAAGTGAACACACGTACCCGTGTTCTTATTAGCATATATATATACATACATATGTATATATATATATATATATATATATATATATATATATATATATAGACCAACCAACACATATTCATATTAGACGTCAGAGCTATATATTGCTTTGATTTTATTCTATTTATTTATTTATTTATTCATTAATTTCATTTATTCATTAATTCATCTATCTATTACTTATATATCTATTTATTTCAGTAGCGTTTTCCTCTCATTCATTGCATGTAAGACAAAAAAAAGTTAAATATTTCATGAAGTATACTTTGTATTAACAGGTTGATAGATGTGTTCCGTATATTTCTCTGGGTTATTTGCATAATTACCAGTAAATATGTAAGTAAACATAAATGTATATATGTCATGAACGCATACACGTACTTGGATCCTTAGATGTCTTGTACACATGATTTCTCTAGCTTCTTTGCATAATGACCAGTCAAAAAGCATATATACATGAATGTATATGTCATGAACGCATATATGTACTTGGATCTCTAGGTATTTTGCATATACGATTTCTCTAGATTCATTGCCTAATCACCGGTCAATATGTAAGTATATATTGATGTAATGTATGTGTACATGTACATGTGCATGTATGTGTACATTTGTGTGTGTGTGTGTACATGTATATGTATATGTACATGTACATGTGTATGTGTGTGTATGTGTGTGTACATGTGTGTGAGTGTGCGTGTGTGTGTGTGTGTGTGTGTGTGTGTACGTGTGTGTGTGTGTGTGTGCGTGTGCGTGTGCGTGTACAAGTATGCGTGTGTAAATGATTATGTGTGTGTGTGTGTGTGTACATGCATGTGTATGTACATGTGTGTGTACGTGTGTGTACATGTGTGTGTGTGTGTGTGTGTGTGTGTGTGTGTGTGTGTGTGTGTGTGTGTGTGTGTGTGTGTGTGTGTGTGTGTGAATCATTACATGAATTCATTTCACGTCAACCGAATCGTTCGAATCGTATCGAATTTCAATTAATCTTTGAAGCTTCGAACGGTTCAATGAATCCGTAAACAAACCAACCAGAACAACAAAACTTCGAACCACTATATCCGGAAAAAATATCGGGTTACTTTAACCGCTGTATCCGGACCGGATATCCTAGGTTATTTCGGAAATGGCTAACGAGTAGTTTATGCAAGAAAAAAAAAAAAAAGTATATATATATATATATATATATATATATATATATATATATATATATATATAATATATAATATATATATAATATATATATATATATAATTTCTTTGTTTCAGTTTAGTATGCTACCAACTGAACACACGTATAAAGAGATAAAAAATATTATCACCAACCGACTATAGTGCACGTTATTTTCACAAATCAACAATGGCAGCCATTTTGAGCCGCAGACTACAGTAAATATTATCATTATTTTATCATTTCTATTCTTATTATATTATTTTCACCAAACACTGACGATATCCCCACACGCTATTTTCACCAAACATTGATACCCCTTCCCTCACAAGTTATTTTCACCAAATAACCAATGGCTGGTTGTTAAATGTAGATATTGATTCATAACATTTCTCCTTTCTTCTTCCCTTCCCCTTCCTCTTCTTCCCCTTCCCCCTTCCCCTCCCCTTAAGAAAAAAAAAAACTGCGGAGTCCCGGGTTCGAGTCCTGCAACATCACCCACTCGCTAATGGAGGAATTTTGTCACACAAATGGAAGACACCCGTTTGATAGACACACACACACACACACGCACGCGCACACACACACACACACACACACACACACACACACACACACACACACACACACACACAGGCGTAGAAGATTCTAGGTCTCAAAGTTCATTCTAGTTATAGTTACTATTTAAGTCAATAGTTACTAGGAAGTGGGCCGAACTTTTGTTGATTACCGTACGAGAACAGCATAAAAAAGTGTGTGTGTGTGTGTGTGTGTGTGTGTGTGTGTGTGTGTGTGTGTGTGTGTGTGTGTGTGTGTGTGTGTGTGTGTGTGTGTGTGTGTGTGTGTGTGTGTGTGTGTTCATCCCAGTCAATTCACGATTTATACTTGTTGAATTTTGAGTTCAAGAACTAAGATGTGGCAGCATCGCACTCGAGTTACCATACATCGAGCTTATGTTACACTGTTGTCACATATCCAATTGTAAACAGACACTATTAGTTTGGTAGTTATCCTTAAAATAGATAAACGAATAAATGAAAAATTAAAAATAAAAAGCTATTAATATGTCCTTGATGACGTCATTATGGCCGCTTGCAGCAATGCGACGGTGCCACATCACAACAACAGGTTGATGAATGGGAGTGTGAGAAAATTGTTATTTTCTTCGCTTGGTAGTGGAGATTTGTGATCCAAGTTCGAATCCTGAAAGACTAATGACCCAAGACCTCCCCTTCCCCCTCACCCTCCCCTCCTCATCCTTCTTCATCCAAGAAGCACCCCATCTGCTATAAAAAAAAAATCCTCAACCACACTACTCCTTCAGACTTCTCTTCATCGCCTAACCACACTTCTGATACTCATCTAACATTACTGACAAGGTTTACAAAGGCGTTTATTCCCTCAAGGTAGACCTCCAGGTTAATAAAATCGTCTGACGAGACGAAGGGTTCGAGGGGGACGTGTAGGGCGAGTTCGATGGGGACCTGGGCTTCGAGGAAGAGCGACATCGACAAGTCCTCCTGCAGAAGGCGACGACCAAATACTCAGAATGTTTTATCTGGAATTTGAAGTCGCAGATACTCAGCGTATGGAGGGGGAGGGAGGGGGAGGAGAAGGTGGAAGTTGTGGTAGAAGAGATGGTGGTTATAGTGGTAGTTGCACTAATGATGGTGGTGTTTGTTGGTGGTTTGTAGTGGTGGTGGTGGTGAAAGAACATACCACATACCAATAAAAAAAAATTATCCTATACACAATAGACTGGAGGGGACGGGGGAGCGGATGGTGGGGGGTCAAAATATATTTACGATAAAATCCCTGAGATTTAGGGGATTTATGATAAAAGTTGGGCATAACTGGGAGAGAATTTGTTAATTGGCGTTTCATGGGGTGAGGGAGGGAGGGAGGGAGGAAAGATACAAATATCTCTTAATTAATTTATTTTTTTATTTATTCACTTATTTGTTTATATTAAGGGTACTTGTGCGTATGTCTTAGTGTTGTGCTAAATGTGATACGGATATAACACGTAAAATACACACACACGTGCACACACACGTACACACGTACACACGTACATACGTACACACACGCACACGTACATACGTACACACACGTACGTACTACACACAAGCCCAGACAAAGAAAAAACGAGAGAGAATTGTCAGGAGGGGGTGGGAGGGGAGGGGGAGGAGGCTGAGGAGGAACATAAAGGGAGAGAGGAGGCTGTGGGGGGGAGAGGGGGAGAAGGGGGGGAGAGGGGGAGATAGACGTGACCTCCAACACAGGCAGGTGCACGGATGACGTCACGCGTACCTGCTGGAAGCTTATGGGTGGTGGAGAAGGAGGAGGAGGAGGAAGAGAAGATGGAGTAGGAAGAGGAGAAGAAAAGAGAAAGAGGAGAAGGAACGAGGAAGAGGATAAGGAAGGAGGAAGAAGAGAAGGAAGGAGGAAGAGGAGAAGGAAGGTAGAAGAAGAGAACGAGGAAGAGGAGAAAGAAGACAAGGAGGAGGAGGAAGAGAAGATGGAGGAGGAAGAGGAGAAGGAAGGAGAAAGAGGAGAAGGAAGGAGGAAGAGGAGAAGGAAGGAGGAAGAGGAGAAGGAAGGTGGAAGAAGAGAACGAGGAAAAGGAGAAAGAAAACGAGGAGGAGGAGGAAGAGGAGGAGGAGGAGGAGGGGGAGATGGAGGTAGAGGAGGAGGAGAAGGAGAAAGAGGTGGAAGAAGAGAAGAAGGAAGAAGAGATGGAAGGAGAGAAGAAGGAGGTAGAAGAGGAGAAGGAAGAGGAGAAGGAGGAAGAGGAGGAAGAAGAGGGGGAGGAAAAAGAAGAGGATGAGGAAGAGGTGGATGAAGAGAAGGAGGAGGAGGAGGAAGTGGTGATGTGATTATCCCAATAGATAGTATTGAAATCAAGTAATATTCGAGTAATCAATTGGTGACAAGTTGGTCATTCTAAAGACACGTGAGTAACAAAGTATTGATACCAGTATTCCTAGAGCACTGGTATTGATACCATTACCCACAGGTAACTGGTATTAGTACCATTACTCGCAGGTATTATTTAATGGTATTAATACTATTACTCGCTCCTCGATACCCTAAGTTACCATTTCCTGGTAACAGAGCCAGTGCCTACTGGAAGAATAATGGTATGTTGGTATGTTTGGTGGTAGATCTTTGGGTGATGGGGGGAGGGGGGGAAGGGGGGTTAAAAAGTGACAGTGATGGGAATAAGTGGTGGCGGGGGGGAGGAGGGGGAAGAGGGGAAGAGGGGGGAGAGGGAGAGGGGGGAAGCAAGAATCCCAGATTTGGCCTTCAGGATACCAAGCCAGTGCGCGCAGTTTCAGGACCCTCTGAAGGAGTTTTCAGAGCTGAAGTTGTTATTGTCTTGCTGAATGATGCTGACTTCAGTATCGTAAAGACTCACTTTTTTTTTTTTTTTTTCTTTTTAAGGATCTCTTGTTGGGACCAGAAGCTCTCGGGAGAGAGTGAAGGATCTCTCCTCAAAGTACCTGCCCGAAGGAGAACTCGCCGAACTCCCCCAAGAACTTCTTCGGTCGAACGTCTTGGCCGACGGAAGTGGAGGAGGAGGTGGAGGTGGAGAAGATGTTGGAGGAGGAGGAGGAGGAGGAGGAGGAGGAGGAGGAGAAGGAGGAGGAGGAGGAGGAGGAGGAGGAGGAGGAGGAGAAGGAGGAGGAGGAGGAGGGAAACCAGGAAGAAGAAGAGGAGGAGGAGACGGAGGAAGGGAAGAAGAAGAGGAGGAGGAGGAGACGAAAGAGGAAAAGGAGGAGGAGGAGGAGGCGAAGGAGGAAAAGGAGGAGGAGGAGGAAGAGGAGGAGGAGGAGGAAGAGGAGACAAAGGAGGAAAAGGAGGAGGAGGAAGAGGGAAGAGAAATGCTCAGAAATTCCACCGTGATCCACCTGTGGGGTGAGCGAGTCCACAAGTAACGAACCATCTGGACCATCTGGCATACTCCCCCTCCCTCCCCCTCACTCCACCCTCTCTCCCACTCCCTCCCCCTCACTCCCCCTATCCCCCCTCTCTCCTGCTCCACATCATTTCCCCCTCACTCCCCCTCACTCCTACTCCCACCCTCCCACTCCCCCTCTTTCCCCCTCACCCCCCTACTCTCCCCCTCAAGAAAAAAAAGGATTGAATTGTATCATGTACTTCCCCTCCTCTTCCCCCTCCCCCTCCTCCTCCTCTTCCTCCTCCTCTCCCCCCTCCCCCCACCTGTCCAAAATCATCTGAAGTTCGCCATAATAAAAACATGAAGTCTACTTGAGGACAGGTGTACCCTTCAGAGCCAAGAATGCAGAGGGAGGGAGAGGGGGGAGAGAGAGACGGGGGAGAAGGGGAGGAAGCTTGGGTGGTTGGGGGGAGGGAGGTGATAAGGACAAGGGTGAGGTGAGTGGGGAGATGAAGAGAAGGGGGGGCGGGGAGGAGGAGGAGAAGGCGAGGAAAAGGAAGAAGGGGAGGACGAGGAGGGGAAGAAGAGGAGAAAAATGAAGAGGAGGAGGAGTAGGAGGAGAACGAAAAGGAAGAGGGGAGGGCGAGAAGGGGAAGAAGAGGAGGAAAAGGAAGAGGAGGGGAAGAAGAGGAGGAAAAGGAAGAGGAGGAGGACGAGGAGGAGGAGGAGGGGAAGAGGAGGAGGAGAGGCGCTATTGTTGCTCTCCAATGCGAGAAGCTTGTTACGCCAGGAGGCGCTGAGTAGCTGCGGCCGCAGCCGTCACCTTTGCCCTAAGTGCTTTAGGGGAGACTCTTCTATGGGAATCGGAGAGGAGTGCGGGATTCGAACCCACTAACCCGTAGAAGTACTTATGGTTTTGATAGAAAAGAAAATGGTTCATGGTATGTTTGTGTGTGCGTGTAACCTTGAGAGTCCTCTGCAGGACCACCGGCCTACCCTATGGAAGACAACACAGCCTGAAAGTAACAAAAATATTCAGGTCGAACTGCGGAGGAGGAGGAGGGAGAGGAAGGGTATGAGACTTGTTCATTCCCTCCTCCTCCTCCTCTTCCTCCTCTTTCTCCTCTCCTCATGTTCATCTTCCTCCTCTTCCTCCTCCTCTTACTTCTCTTTCTCCTCATCTTCATCTTCCTCCTCCTACTCTTCCTCCTCCTCCTCCTCATTTCCTCCTCAGTTCATCTGTCGTTAACCAGAATAGATTATATAAAGTTCACCACCTGGCATCATATAATTGTTATTGTTGTTGATGATATGATTGTTGTTATTGATGGTGGTTATTGTTGCTGATGATGTTGCGGTTGTTATTGATGGTCATTATTGTCACTGATATGTTGTTATTGATGTCGGTGAGTGTTGATAGTGGTTGGCAGTGATGGCCGTCGGCCGTGGTTGTTATGAACATAAGTTATCGTTATTGATGGCCTTAAAAATAACCATATTTGTCAATAACACCCAACCGTTATTGACACGGTAGTAATAACGACCGTCGTTGCCACGTCGATAATAACGATCCTGGCTGTCGTTATTAGTGTCGCCTGCGTTATTTTCGCGACAACAGCGTTGGCAGGCGGGCGGGAGGGGATGGTTGGGGTGGGAGGAGGAGGGGAGGAGGAGGAGGGGGAGGAGGAGGAGGAGGAGGAGGAGGAGGAGGAGGAGGAGGAGGAGGAGGAGGAGGAGGAGGAGGAGGAGGCTTTCAGGGCCGACCAGTACAATGTAGTCAACAACCCATCCAAGGTACTCTAGCGTCCAACCTGGATGCCTCTCAATGCCTCCTACTGCCTCTTACTACCTCCTAAGGATCTTACTCTTTCCTATTGCCTCCTACTAGCTCTTAATGCCTCTCAATGCCTCTTACTACCTCCTTAGGATCTTTCTTACTAACTCTTAATGCCTCCTACTGCCTCCTAAGGATCTTTCTGTTTCTTATTGCCTCCTACTGGCTCTTACTGCCTCTTAATGCCTCCTGCTATGCCTCCCACATTCTCTTACTACCTCCTAAGGATCTTACTGTTTCCTATTACCTCCTACTGGCTCTTACTGCCTCTTATTGCTTCCTACTATGCCTCCCACAGCCTCTTACTACCTTCTAAGGATCTTACTGTTTCCTATTGCCTCCTGCTAAAGTCTACTGGCCACTACTACTTCCTACTGTCTTCTGCTGCCTCCTAATACCTCTCACGGTTGCCTGCTGCCTCGTACTGCCTCCTGCGGCCTCCTATTGACTCCTACTTGCTTCTGCTGCCTCATATTGTCTCCTGCTGCCTCCTGTTGGCTCCTACTGAAGCCTAATTACTCCTGCTGCCTCTTATTACCTCCTTTTCCTCCTACTCCTCCTTCCTCCTACTCGTCCTCCTATCTCATGATCCTGCTTGCTAATACTGCCTCCTACCTCGTTTAGTACTATCTGTCGTGAGGCTCTGGAAATCTCTTCCTCCCCCTCCCACCCTTGCCGCCCGCATATGACGCCTTCGAAGGAAAAAAGATCAAGAAAAATAAAATCCTCCTCCTCCTCCTCCTCTTCCTCTTCCTCCTCATGTTCCTCCTCTTTCTCCTTTTCCTCCTCCACCTCTTCCTCCTTTTCTTCCTCACGCTCCACCTACTTTACATTTTCCTCCTCCTACTCCTCATTTTCTTCCTCATGCTCCTCCTCCTTCTCCAACTCCTACTCCTCCTTTTCTTCCTCCTTCTTCTCTTCCTCCTCCTCCTCCTCCTCCTCCTCCTACTCCTCCTCCTCTTCCTCCTCCTCCTCCTCCTCCTCCTCCTCCTCCTCCTCCTCCTCCTCCTCCTCCTCCTCCTCCTCCTCTTCCTCCTCCTCTTCTACCTCCTCCTCTGCCCTGCAGACTCTTCAGGTTTTGCGTTCTTAGTCTTTGAAAAAAAAATGCTGCACCATTGCAGTATTATGTTGTCTTAATCACAGGTTGTAGTAGTTGTAGTTACTGAAACTACAACACACTATCATTGCTACAACCCAGGTTGCACCAATGTCTGTGTAAAGTTACGTTTTGTTCGTTGCGATTATCGTTCAACGATGATCGTTCATGACCCAACGATGATCGCCCAACGATTATATAGAATGATTTTTTTTTTTTTTTTGCTTCGAGGCACTAAAAACAAAGAATTAGTACTCTAGATAATCGTTTGACAATCATCGTTGAAAGAGAGACAGAAAGAGAGCAAATTGTGAGAGAAAGAGAGAGCAGACTGGAGTGAGAGATATTATTGTGGTAAAAGAGAGGAAGTGGAATTGGACAAGTGTGTCACTGACTAACTGGCCTCCGTGAGATGGGAAGCGTGCAAGAGAGAGACCAGATGGTGGAGGGACGAGACAGAGAAAAGTTTGCAGGAGTGACATGGCAGAGGTTGGTGCAGTCGTTCAGCGACTCATGAAATAGTACAAGCGGTGGACTCAAAATGGCTGGTGGAGTTGTTAGATGGATAAATGCTTCGCTGGGTATAAAAATGGAGTAAGTGGATTATCCACAGCCACCTGTCCGCAGCCACCCACCAACGCCACCCACAGCCACCTGTCCACAGCCACCCAAAGCCTCCCTGAAGGCGTTCTTATCGATGTGAGTCTCCATATAAGCCAGCGATGGAGGAACAGACTCGGAACTGGTCGAGAGTGCGGCAGGATCATGGGGACACGACACACCAATACAACGAAGAATATATAGTGATACTTCTAATCCTCCCCCTCCTCCTCCTTCCCCTCCTCCTCCTCCTCTTCCTCTTCCTCCTCCTCTTCCTCTTCCTCTTCCTCTTCCTCCTCTTCCTCCTCTTCCAACATCTCTCTTCTCTTCACACCTGTCTCCCTATCTGCTTCATACCCCAATCCTCCTCCTCCACCTCTTCTTCCTCCTCCTCTTCTTTCTCCTCTTCTTACTCTTCCTCCTCCTCTTCTTCCTCCTCCTCTTCTTCCTCCTCTTCCAACACCTCTCTTCTCCTCCCACCTGTCTCCCTATCTGTTTCATACCCCAATCCTCCTCCTCTTCTTCCTCCTCTTCTTCCTCTTCTTCTTCCTCCTCCTCTCCTTCCTCCTCTTCCAACATCTCTCTTCTCCTCCAACTGTCTCCCTATCTGCTTCATACTCCAATCCTCCTCCTCTTCTTCCTCCACTTCTTTTTCCTCCTCTTCCTCCTCTTCCAACATCTCCCTTCTCCTCACACCTCTTCCTATCTGCTTCGTGCCCCATTCCTCCTCATCCTCCTCATCCTCCTCTTCTTACTCCTCTTCTACCTCTTCCTCCTCCTCCTCTCCCAACATCTCTCTTCTCCTCCCACCTGTCTCCCAATCTGCTTCATACTCCAATCCTCCTCCTCCTCCTCCTCCTCCTCCTCCTCCTCCTCCTCCTCCTCCTCCTCCTCCTCCTCCTCCTCCTCCTCCCCCCCTCTCGAGTAAGCACCAGGTGGCTCTGTAACCTTACAGCATTCCCCCTCTCCCCCCTTCCCCCTCTCCCCCATCCCCCTCCTCTCCCCCTCCAGATCTAGCCTCTCTCTCCATCAGAGTCCCCTCCTCTCACTCCACCTCCACTCCCTCCTGTCCTGGTTCGTTTTCTCGATTTATACATATACATCTACATACTGTATATATATATGTATATTTATATGAATATATATATATATATATATATATATATATATATATATATTCATTCTCTCCCTTACCATCTCCTTTCCTCTTAATTTATCTTGTCTACATTTTGTCAATAGGGTAAAGACTAGTCTAGTCTAGTCCCACCTGCGTGTTCGTAAATTTTCAAATTAATGACCACATTTTTTCTTAACACACTGTTGTCAAAACATTATTGAATCAATATATTGTCGGAATGATATTGAATCAATATATTGCAAGACTGATGATTAGTCAATATATTTTGATTCACATGTTTTATCCACGTAAGGGGTCGGGACCACAAGACAAGTTTCAGACTGGGGGCCGTTCATTCAGGCTCCCAAGTGTCTGCCAGTCCTCCTCCTCCTCCTCCTCCTCCTCCTCTTCCTCCTCCTCCTCCTCCCCTCCTCCTCCTCCTCTTCATCCTACTCCTCCTCCACCCCCTCTTCCTCTATCTCTTGATTTTTCTTTTGATATTGTGTGTACGTGTGTGAACGTGTCTGTGTACGTGTGTGTACACATGTGCGTCTTGTTTACTTTCCATCTGCTGATCTCTCTCTCTCTCTCTCTCTCTCTCTCTCTCTCTCTCTCTCTCTCTCTCTCTCTCTCTCTCTCTCTCTCTCTCTCTCTCTCTCTCTCTCTCTCTGTCTGTCTGTCTGTATCTACGGCCGAAGCAAATGAATATTTCAAGACTAATCACGCACACACACATACACGCGCAAACACACACACGCACACACACACACACGCACGCACGCACGCACGCACGCGCACACACACACACACACACACACACACACACACACACACACACACACACACACACGCAAACACACCAGGTGCTAGTATTATCTTGCTGCATTCTTTCCCCCTCCCCCTCCTCCTCCTCCTCCTCCTCCTCCTCCTCCTCCTCCTCCCCTCCTCCTCCTCATCTTCCTCCTCCTCCCCCTTTTCCTCCCACTCCTCCCCCCTCCCTGTCCTCTTCTTCCCCCTCCTCATCCCACCTCCTCCCCTTTCTCCCCCTCCTATTCCTCCCTCCTTCTCTTCCTCCCCCTCCTCCTCCCCTCTTCCTCCCACTCCTCTCCCCTCCTTGTCCTCCTCTTACCCCTCATCCTCCTTCACCCTTCTCCTCCTCCTCCCCTCTCCTTCTCCTCCTCCTCCTCCTCCCCTCTCCTCCTCTTCTTATCCGTCTCCAGCGTACAAAGGTATCACAGATTGTTCTCTGTTATTGGGAACTTCTGAAAATCTGGAATCTCTCCAATATTCGAAAATCTCTCTAATATTCGGAAATCTATGATATTCTGAAATCTCCAATATTCGGAAATCTCTAATATTCTGAAATATCTCAAATTTTAGGAAGTTTCTCTAATATTCTGAAATCTCTCAAATATTCGGAACGAAATTAATCAGAAATCTCAAATATTCGGAAATCTCTCCAATATTCGGAAATCTCTCTAATATTCAGAAAGCCTCCAATTTTCGAAACTCAAATATTCGGAAACTATTTTGGACCACAATTTGCTCAAAATCTAGATAATTGTTTAGATGAATATTCTAGAATATTGGGTAATCTCCAGTGTGTAATATTTTCCAAGTATTATGAAATTAAATTGAAATTTTTCACTTTTTTGTTTTGTTTAATTTATATAAATTGGTTTGTGATGGTGAAAATAACGGTGCAAGATTGTGTAAGGTACAGTGTACCCCACTGGTTGGTGATAATAATTGATTCTAAAAAAAATGAAATAATTACGTTAGCGTGCTACCTTAACTACACAAACACGGTTATGTCTGTAGTTAAGTTTTGTCTGTGAAAAAGGTTAACCTAGCTCTGTTAACTCTTACTCAGTTACGGACTTTTCATATGTTAACCTAGTTGGTTTGCCTATTTAACCGAGTTAGTGTGATCATAAGGACGTTATCACCTTCAACTTGTACATAATTCTCACCCTTAATAGTGCCCATTAATTACACTTATCTAAGCTAATCAGGTTAAAGATTATTTCTTAGATCATAGATTTTGGAATTCTTAGGTTTCTATGTCCTTATATTGATTTAGATGTTATAGATGTATTCTAGTTTGCTTTAGATTTCATGTATATTCTAGGAAATTCTTGAATATACTAGGAAATTCTTGGAAAAGGTTGGTCAAAATTACTGGTTTGTAGTTTTCTAGATAGTTGATATTTTGTCTTACATGCACTAGAACTGAGGAAATGTATATCAATAAATTATATTTATATATATATATATATATATATATATATATATATATATATATATATATTATAACAGCTATATAATATGGTACTTGATTCGTTGGTTGGTTGGCCTAGTAATTTCAACGGTTTAACGGTCATCTGCATTTTCAAATTTTCAAAATTTCAAATTGATAGTTGCTTTGGACGCAAGAGTTGGCTGGTGGTTTTGATTTCAAGGAATTTTTACGATAATCTTTTTTTTTCCAAGCCTTTGATGATTAAAAGAAAATAATGAGAAAAATATTGTTTGTTTTCAACTGTTAAACTTTTTTTCTTCAAAAATTAATAATTCAGGAAAATAATAATAATGAGAATAGTAATAATAATGATAATAATTGTAATAAGAATAAGAATTATGGTAGTAAAAATAATAATAATAATGATAATAATAATAATAATAATTAATTAATAATAATGAAAATATAATAAAATAATAATAGTATTAATGATAGTAATAATAATGCATCTGATTGGTCAGATTGATCTAATCAACTCACCTTTTTCAAAATTTTAAATGTAGAAAAAATATTGGTTTTCAACGGTTTTAACGAATTTAACGATTTTCTACATTTTCAAGTTTTCAAATATTGGCTGATTCAAAAACTCAAATCGAGTAAATCTGATTAGTTAGGTTGGATTATGGACGGTTAACAACGGAAGCTGCATAGTTAGTTTAGCTGTGAATAGTGTTTAGTGGATTAGCTAGTTATTTCCTAGTACATGTACGAGCTGGACGGATGATAAGGTTAGGTTGTTTGCTTGTTTGTCTCCAAGCTAAGGCCTGTTGGGTTGGTTAGCAAGTTTGTTTGTCTCATAGCTAACAGGTAGGTAGGTAGGTTAGTTTATGTAACTAAGTGGTGGATTTGTTCGTGTTTGTCAGTCATGTGGTTGGGAACAGCTAGGTTGGTTGGTTAGTTTGTCACATAGCTGAGAGGCAGCTGGGCTGGTTAGTTTGTTTGTTAGTCTACGCTCTTTCTCGCTGACAGAAGCTGATTGCCTTGACGCTGTCAGCTTAGCGCGGGATGTCTGCTACCCTAGGGGGGCACTCGTCGGTCGGAAATTGAGCAGCTGACGAATCGGTGTCCTTGTCTTCAGGGAATTTTTGACGCCAGGGAATTCTTGGAGTTAGGGAATTCTTGGCGCCAGGGAATTTTTGGCGCCATGGAATTCTTGGTGCCATGGAATTCTTGGCGCCAGGGAATCCTTGACGCCAGGGAATTTTGGCGTTCGGAAACTTGTCGCCAGGAAATTCTTGGCGCCATGGAATTTTTGGCGCCAAGGAATTTTTGGCGCCAGGGAATTCTTGGTGCCAGGGAATCCCGTCGACTTGGAATCTGAATAGCAGTGAACCTCCACTTCACTTCCCCTCCCTTCCCCTCCCTCCCTTCCCTCCCTTCCCTTCCCTCCCTTCCCTTCCCTCCCTTCCCTTCCTCCCCTCCCCTCCCTTCCCTTCCCTTCCCTTCCTCCCCTTCCTCCCCTCCCTTCCCTTCCTCCCCTCCCTTCTTCCCTCCCTTTCTCGTTTTTGACCCTGCGGTCAACCACACGTGCGAGTAAGGGACAGTAATGAACCCACAATTGTCGATTAACGTCCCCTCTCCCCGTTTTCTATGAATGTTTCGTTTTCTTCGTATGGCACAGTTTCGACACGGGTTTGTATGACACAGCCTAAGACACATTTATGGCACGGCTAAGACACGGGGGTGACCTAAAAATAAGCCACAATGGAACAAAGAAAATGGAAATTATTTTTTTCTGAAATGCTTGTTGTGAATATGAAGGTATATAGAATATAGATATGCGGCATCACAGTGGTAGAATACATATATGGAATCACTGTATTCCCATACAAAGAATAATCAATAATTATTAAAAAAAAAAATCAAAATGGCTTTTAGAACTCAACATAGTTATAAAAGAAAATGAAAAAGAAAATGGACTAAGATACAAAATAACATACATGGAATCATGTCATGCTAAACTGATTTCGAATCATAACAAGGTTAACTGTATAAGTTAACTTAACTCAAGTAAAAAAAAAGGTACTCATTGGCAATATAGTATTTTTGTTCTTAAACCTAATAATGGCACATTTACTTTTCAAAAAAAAAAAAAAAGACAGACTACTTTTGCGTTTCATGGTCCTTTTCAGGACCTCTCCGTACCGTAGAAGGGACGAACATGCTGAAACCTTATTTCTGTCTTTCATTCCCTCCTTCCTTTTCTCCTTCCTTCCCTCCTTCTTTTATTGTCTCTTCATTTATTCCTCCTCCTCCTCCTCCTCCTCTTTTCTTGGCCATTAATTTCTCTGTCTTCTCTTTTGTACTCTCTATCTCGTCTCCATACTCTTTTTCAGGTTCTAGTACTGTTTTAGTAATCTTAGTTCTTCTTCATTTTCTTCTTTCTCTAGAATATTGCCTTCCTAACTAGAGCGTGTTCCAGATCTAGAAAGGAAACTAGTTTCTATTTACTCACATTTTCTCTTTTTCTCTCTTTGACAATCTTGTGTTTCTCTTTTTACTCTCTCGCCTCTCTTTTGGGCTTGTGTCTCTCTAGTATTTTCTCTTTATTTCTAGTGTACCTCTTTACTCTTTTTTGATCTCTCTTTCTCTCTCTCTTTCTCTCTTTTATGATCATGGTAGGATTTGAGAAATCATTCTCCAAATATTGTCTCTCTTTACTCTTTTACTTCAAATATCTCTCTCTCCTCTTGTATGATTATCTCTTTTACCTCAAATATTTCATCTCTCTTCTCTCTCCTTTCTTCTCTTTTCTCTTGAATCATTATTATCTCTCTGGTGTTCGTGTGTGAACTCCCATTTTCTCTTTGCATGAGAGGAAGATGGACTTGTTCGATTCTTTGCTTATGTCATGGACAGCTTCGGCTTCGACTAGCCAAAAGTGAAAGGCAGAAGGCTTCTGGAACTGTGTGGCCTTCTCCTCCTCCTCCTCCTCCTCCTCCTCCTCTTCCTCCTCCTCCTTCTCCTCCTCGTCCTCATCCTTCTCCTCCCTCTTCCTCACCGGCGCGAGAAGAACAAAGATAAAGGGTTCCGTCTCCTCCTCCTCTTTCTCCTCCTCCTCCTCCTCCTCCTTCTCCTCCTTCTTCTTCTTTCTCTCTCCCTTTCAGTGATAGTGTAGGTAAGAATTGCTGCGTATAGGGACTGCCATGCACGCTCAAATCATGCACTAAAACTCATTCTTCTTCTTTTTTGCAAAATTTGTGTTGATTTTCTTATTTCAAAAAATAATAGAAAAATCATTAATCACCCCTGAAATAGTCAACGTTTGGTTTTCCCCTTGACGTGAGGGTAGCCATCTTCTTTGTCGCCAAATGCTTTGGCGCCATATGCTTTGCGTAAGCATTCCCCCTAATGTAGAACACAAGCTTAAAAACTATTTTCCCGTAAATGAAGAAAAAAACAACAAAGTCTCTAGACATTTGTGGCTTCACTCTTACCATGGGCCAGAGTTCGAGCCCTGAAGGCCAGATAGCATCAACAAAGGTCATGGATCCTCGATGTGGGTGATCACCATCAATAACAACAACTCCCGATCGCGCGTCGCACGCGAGTTGCAATCGCGTCGCAATCGCGTCGCGTTAGAGGCATAGGAAAGAACGCAGTCGCGTCGCAATCGCGTCGCACGCGAATCGCGTCGCACGAGGTGAAGGACAGAACTCGTGGATCCCAAGACTAAACAAGTATAACAACATCACCGACAGCGTGCTTGAGGTCGACCTCCTACTTGGGTGGCTTCGGGAGATGTCTCTTCATGTGGAGGGCGAGGTGGTCTGACCTGGCGAAGGATCTCTCGCAGACTTTGCATTTGAAAGGTTTGGCGCCAGTGTGCTTCCGGTAATGTCGGGTCAACTCGTCTGACCTCGCGAATCGCCACTGGCATTCGGGCCATTGACACCGGTACGGCTTCTCACCTGGAAAAAACAAAAAGGTGGTCAAAAACAAAATGGCGGTCAAAAACAAAATGGCGGTCAAAAACAAAATAGCGGTCAAAAATAAATTAAGATAAAAAAAACAAAAAAAAAACAGCCAAAGAACAAAATTGTGGTAAACGAACAAAATGACGGTAAAAAACAAAATGGCTGTCAAAAAACAAAATGGCGACAAAAAATAGGGGCCAAAAACAAAATGGTGGTCAGTTGCAAGAAGGAAAAAGAGGATATATTCATGTACATATAGACATATATATACACATACTGTATATGCATACATACACACGATCATACACATACGTGCATACACACATACATGCATAAAACACATACACATACACGCATATATATATATATATATATTATATATATATATATATATATATACAGACACACACACATACGTATATACATATAGTACATACAAGCATACATACAAAAATACAGACACACACATACACAAATACATAAATATATAAACACACACAGATACATGCACAAGTACATGAACTTACACATACCCAGCAATGCATATTAACACAATAAATTGTTCTCTTTGCAATTGATTGCGCTTTGTGTGTGCGTGCGTTTCAGTAACCAGTCTTGTCATAAACATCAATGAAGATACAAATCAACAACATTAACTCATTCTTTCTTCACCTCTCTCTCCCTCTCTCTCTTTCTCTCTCTCTTTCTCTCTCTCTCTCTCTCTCTCTCTCTCTCTCTCTCTCTCTCTCTCTCTCTCTCTCTCTCTCTCTCTCTCTCTCTCTCTCTTTTTTTTTTTTTTTTTTTTTGCTAGGGGGCTTTTCGTAACAAAGAAGACGATGATAAAAGAAAAAAAGAACAGTAGGAACAAAAAGCAGTCATCCTCTAAGGCCGTATTGCCAAGGCAAGAGTGGCGCAAAAGGGGTCTAACCACACAGCAAGGATGTGCGCAGAGCGCGCAAAAAGCGAGTCTGTCTGCGCAGACTGCAGACATAAAAAAAGATTTTTTGTATCTACAAAACCGTTTATCAATTGATCTATTTATTGGTGTGTTGATTTATCCAATTAGTTATCTATTTGTGTATCAACATTTGATCTATATATGTACATTTATATAAATTTATTCATTCGTTTATATATTTATCAATTTCATTTATTTGATTATTCTATTTTATCAAATCATTCATTTGTATATATATATAATATATATATATATATATATATGTATGTATATATAGATATATATATTTCGTTCTTTGAAATGTATTGATAGAAAACGTGTTCGGGAGAAATCGCAAAATGGAGTCATCTGCGCATGCGCGAACGAAGATGAACGAAGAGGAGGCAAGGAAGGAGACGAAAATAGATAAAAAAAAAAAGATAACTGCGTTGGTCAAATGTGGCTGTGGCTGACACTGACTGGCAGGTTACGGAACGTTGCAATGATCGATTGTAAATAAGCAAATAAAAATAATAATAATGATGATAATAATAATAATAATAGTAATAATAATAGTAACAATAACAATAATAATAATAATAATAATAATAATAATAATATAAACTACAATGATAATATAATAATAACAATAATAATAGTAATAATAATAATAATGATAATAATGATAATAAAGATTCAAGATAAAAATAAATAAGATAGAATAAATAAAAAGTAAAAGCAAAAGAATATGTAGAAAGTAAGACTTCACAGAAATTTTCTAAAGAGAGAGAGGGAGAGAGGGAGGGAGGGGGTGCATCCAGAAGAGAGAGGAGCTTTCAGTAGAGAGAGAAGCTTTCAGTAGAGAGAGAGAGAGAGAGAGAGAGCAAGAGGCATTCACAAGAGAGGAAGTGGAGAGAGAGAAAGAGAGAGAGACATTCAGAAAAGAAGAAGTGGAGAGAGAGAACGAGAGAGAGAGAGAGAGAGAAAGAGAGAGAGAAAAGCATCCAGAAGAGAGGAAACGAAGAGAGAAAAGTATTCAAAAGAGAAAGAGAAAGCCACCCAGAAGAGAGGAAACGAAGAAAGAAAAGCATTCAAAAGAGAGAGAGAGAGAGAGAGAGAGAGAGAGAGAGAGAGAGAGAGAGAGACAGGGATAGAGAGAGAGAGAGAAACTAGTGGCAGAAATTCCGAACCTGCCTCCTAAAAAAAAAAAGACAAAAAAAAGAGAAGAAAAAAGAGCGAC
>NC_134806.1:44997966-45002966 GCF_046742065.1 Oratosquilla oratoria
GCATTCCTAGTATTTGTGGAAGTAGTAATAGTAGACTTACTAGGATAGTCACAGTGATGAATCCTCCTCTTCTCCAGCTCCGGGTTATTCCTCCGACTGTACTTGACCGTGGTTGTGACGTCAGCCAATAAGGTCGAAGGAAGCGTTGACTGTGACGACGTAGGGGGTGAGGACAACGCCGCATGGTTACCCATTCCCCCGCCGCCCATTAACCCACACATAGGCCCCGATGACACGGGCGGCGTGGGCGGGGTGTAAGGTGGAGGGGGCGTTCGTCTACTGAGTGGGTAAATGTCCGCCCCTGTGCTAGGAGAGCCTTGGTCGGAAGCGGGCGGTGTTGGGGGCGTGTATAGGCGTGATAGGTGAGTGTGGGTGAACTTGAGGGATGGGAGTGGACATCCTGGGGGAGGTGTGTTCTGGGGGCGCCCGTAGGGTGGGGAGTGCATGGTCGGGGGTGGTGAGGGCGTGGCGATGATTTTGGAGATGGAGCACGGGTCGCTGGGAGGTCCCAGCTGACATTGCGTTAGGGTCGGGTCTTCCAGCTTGACGTTGAGGGTCCCCGTGGCCAGGATCCCCATGGGACTTACGTGGGGATGCATGCCGTGGATCCTGGAGGGCCCCAGGTCGTCGAGGAGATCCGTCCCAGGGGGGTCCTGGTCGAGCATTCGGATACTGGACGCGATGTCCTCCAGAAGGGATACTTTGGTGTCGACGGGTTCTGGTTTCACGAAGACTTCGTCGTCCTGACTTGAGCCTCGGGAGGTCACCGGGCTGACGTAGGTGGCCGAGCCTCTGCGGCTCCAGGCCCCTCCTCCGACGCCGGCGACCCCTGGGCTCCCGTCCGGCCCCGTCAGGAGCGTCGGGGTGACGCTCCCCTCGAAGAACTCGTCGATCTGGGACGCCGAATCGCGCCGGGGCTGCGCGGAGGCGTCGTGGTAGGTGAGCAGGTACTTGTCCAGTTCGCTCTGGAAGGAGGACCAAAGGAGTGAAATTAGTCCAGGAAGGGAGGCCTAATATTCGGACAAAAAGCCCCTGGTTGGGACAAAAAGCCCCTGGTTGGGACAAAAAGCCCCTGGTTGGGACAAAAAGCCCCAATAGGGGGGAAATGTATTTCCCTAAGGGAAGTATACAGGAAGGGAGCAACACTCGTCGGGTCCCGTCTCCTACTCTCCAATTGACTATACCTAGCCTCAAATTTATGTACAGTTCAAACATAGCATATATTCTAGATTTCTAATTATATTTAGATCTGAACTTAAATGTTGTTCTAGCTGAGGCTATATCGCCTTCTAAGCTATTCCAAGTATCTATGCATCTATGTGGAAAATGCAATTCTCAGTGTGCGTGTGTGTGTGTGTGTGTGTGTGTGTGTGTGTGTGTGTGTGTGTGTGTGTGTGTGTGTGTGTGTGTGTGTGTGTGTGTGTGTGTGTGTGTGTGTGTGTGTGTGTGTGTGTGTGTGTGTGTGTGTGTGTGTGTCTACACCCATGCACATAACTGCCTAACCTCGCTTCTGATTGGTCAATGGTTGGACCAGTGACTAACGATGTCGTAAAAGGAAATTGCTCAAATATATTTCCTTCTCGGATTCCTGAGTATTCATCATTATATCAAAGTATTCATGAGCATATGCTCGAGAAGTATTCACTTTGATGTATTCTTAGAACGTCTACCCTAACCTAACCTAACCTAATATAACCTAACCCAACCCACCTAACCTAACCCACCTAACCTCCACCTAACCTAACCTAACCCACCTCACTTAACCCAACCCAAACCCAATATAACTTAACATAACCCAATGTTCCAACATAACCTAATATAAACTAACCTAACCTAACCCAACCTTTTCACTTCTCCTTTGGCTAATATTAACCCGCTTTGCAAATGCCCCTACCACGGGCAAAGGTGACGCCGTAGGTTAAAAGGGTTATCACACTGGGCTATTTTCCCTCCAACCTCCGGCTCGTCGGCGGTACGTACCGCCCACCTCCAACACTTTTTCCGCCGTCAAATCCCCTGTGGCAAACTATTGTGTTTCCTCAACAATTGACATAGGATGTCATTTGATATTATGCTGGAGCAAAATCATCTTCCTCCAGCATATTCAGATTCTTTCCCAAAAGCTGCGGTACCGGGTTCGAATCCTGCCCAGGGCTGAAATTAATTCAGTATCACTGCGCTTCGAGTCGTTACTCCAACTCTCGTGGGCGGGGAGTTGGGTGTGTGTGTGTGCGTGTAAGGTCATAGCATTACCCATAGATCGGTCATACGAGCTCTGAGCTCTCTTCCGGGAGGGAAATAGCTGTCGGTCACGATTCCAACACGTGATCCAAAGACCAAGGAGGAAAAAATCCCAGTGGGGATCAAGCGCCTCATGGCTTCGCGAGACAATCCCAAGGGAGCTGACTAGGCGACACGAAATCCCTAGGGATCACACCTGCATCCCACTCCCTCCCTCCCTCCCTATCACCCCCCTCCCACTGTCCTTACCATCTCCCACTTCCTCACTCCCTCACTCCCTACCAGTACCTCACTCCCTCTCTCCCTACCATCCCTCACTCTCTCATCTCCCACTCCCTCACTCCCTACCATCTCCCACTCCCTACCACTCCCTCACTCCCTACCATCTCCTCACTCCCTCTCTCCCTACCATCCCTCCTATTCACTCCCTACTACCCCAATTCCCTCTCTCCTCCCTAATTCTCCCACTCCCTCCCGAAATTGAAGGGGATCTCGCGTTCCCATTGGTTAATTGGTCGCTTTGGTCTCTTCCTGTTTGGTCTGTGGGGAAATTGCAAACAGCAACAGACCTTTTGGTCCTTACGGGGGCTGATTCCCAGTGGAAACGGAGCACGGACTCAAGGTGGTGGCAGCACACTAGGCATTTCTCGCTAGCATGCTACTTGCTTTTGCTACTTGGTTTGAGTGGAAACGACTTGGTTTTCAATATTCTGGACTTCCGTAAAAGCATCTCAACAATTTTGTGTCTAAGATTCGTATTCTAGATTTAATAATTTCTCTTGGTTCAGCTTCTTAGACGCAGGAACCATCTGACATTTGCAAATTTGAAAAAAAAAAACTAAAGATCACCTAAATCGTTTCTACTCCAAGTACCAAAAGCAAGTAGCATGTTAGCGAGAATCAGTCCATTGTGCGACCATCTTTAATGTGCATGAGCTTACGATTTTTTTTTTTTTTTTTTTTTTTTTTTTTTTTTTTTTTTTTTTTTTTTTTGTCAAGCAATTTCTAAAAGTGACAATGGTAAAGACGGGGAGAAATCCCTTTGGGCTGCGTCAAAATATCATTCACACGTGACCACCCCCTAACCCCCCAACCCCCACCCACTCCCTTCCATGCATCACGGGATCCACCCATTTACTCTTCGGACATTTAGTATTCTGGACATTTAGTCATCTGGACAATTAGTCCTCATCTTCAAGTTATAATAGGACAATCAGCTTAAAGCATCAGTATTAAGAAAAATGGAAAGACTAAATGTCCGAGGACTAGATGTCCTACAACCATGCATCACAGTATCATCAATACACACCCTCCGCTCATTCCTATCTCCTGCCCTCTCCCTTCCTTGCTCAACAGACATTCGGCAAAATCAAATTTGACTAGCCATAGACAACAAAGATAAAGACATCAAACTGTTAGCATACAGTGTGAAAATGTATTTGCCCTACTAGTGTGGATTATAATGTACAAATTGTATCTGCATATAGTCGCTTGTATCGTTGATAATATATATAAAAAAAATCAAACTTGTCCATTATCTCTCATACTGTCAACTGTCAGTCAGTTTCAGTATCTACAAAGTAGACAAAATGGGAAATTAGCATGAGTAGACAAGACTAGACGAAATGGAAAAAGTGGTGATGAAATAAGAAGACGAATTGGGGAGTAGACGAAATGGAAGTTGATCAAATGGACGAAATGGAAGTTGATCAAATGAGAAGTACCCTTGTAACTTGACCTAACCTAATATAAGGAAGCCTAACCTAACTTAACCTAACCTAACCTAACGTAAGCAAGCCTAACTTGGCCAAGCCTAACCTAACCTAACCTAGCCTAGCTTAACCTAACCTAACCTAGCCTAACCTAACCTAACGTAACCTAGCCTAACCTAACCTAACGTAAGCAAGCCTAACCTAACTTGGCCTAACCTAGCCTAGCCTAGCCTAGCTTAACCTAGCCTAACCTGGCCTAACCTAACCTAACATAAGTAAGCCTAACCTAACTTGGCCTAACCTAACCGTACAACCTGCCAGCACAAGACATCGGTCACCGTAAGGTCAGTTGACCGTTGACCTAAGGTCACTGACCTGGCGCCTGACCCGACCTAAGTCAGCGACCTTTGACCTCATCCTAACCTCGTGACATTCTGTGTTGCCACCGAATGATTTTATTAGCTAGCCTTTCTATCCTAAGGGGGATAGAAGAATACTTCGTGACCCTGGTCCGTAGGGGTGCTACTAGACACGCACACATGCACATGTATACACACAGTACACACATGCACACACACACACACACACACACACACACACACACATTTGTACACGGCTCGACGGCGCAGTGGTAGCGTTCGCAACTGCTAACCCAGCGGTCCGACTTGGAATCCCGCCTAGGGCTGAAATAATTTCAGTATCGCTGCGCTGCGAGTCATTACTCCAACTCTCGTGGGCGGTGAGTTGGGTGTGTGCTTATAAGGTCACAGCAGTACCCATAGATCGGCCATATGTGTGTGTGTGTGTGTGTGTGTGTGTGTGTGTGTGTGTGTGTGTGTGTGTGTGTGTGTGTGTGTGTGTGTGTGTGTGTGTGTGTGTGTGATGCTGATGAAAGGACTTGTCTAATCCCTCCCCCAGGGACTCCCACAATCCCAGGGGACAACATCAAGGACACCTGTGGGATTCTTGTGTGTACAGGTGCCTTGGATCACGTGCTTGACTCTTGATCGACAGCTATTACCTTCTTGGATGAAAGCTCGGAGCTCA
>NC_134806.1:45010466-45015466 GCF_046742065.1 Oratosquilla oratoria
TCTTTTCGGACACTTGGGAAAGGTCGTTTTTCTGGCGTGCTTTAGAATTAAAATACTAGTTTCTTTAGCTAAATTGATAAACCCTCCTCGATGATTTGATGAATTATTAGTTGAAATATATGCTGATTCAACAATTCTTCTAGTGAATTTATCAAAACCTTTATGTAGCACTTCAGCTTCTCTCCAGTTTGGTAAATGATCGAATTTTTCCGCATGAACTACTAAAGAATTAGATGTCCTATGTGTTTTTATGTCGTTTTTATGTTCATAAATTCTTTTTTCTAATCCTCTTGACGATTCGCCAAAATAAGCCATTGAGCAACTATTGCACGGGATTTTGTATACGACGCTGTTTTCGGAATTGGTTCTCTTTTCAGAAGTCTTTATTAAATCACCTATCCTCTTGTTAGTTATTTTAGCTATGTTCATACCTGATTTTGTTAAATATTTGTCTATTATTGGTGACGTTTCTGAGCCAGGTACTGATATAAAATTTGTAAAATTTGAAAAATTCTAACGATCTTTTGACAAGACTAAAAGATTTAGATTTCACGGGGAAAAAGTTAGTAAGCTATGATGTCAAGGCGTTATATACAAATATTTCCACTAACGGTGCGTTAGAAGCAGTAAAGAGAGTAATAAAAGATATGAACGATACTGACCTACCCATAAGAAAACAAGATTATATAGAATTGATAGATTTATGCGTAAATTTCGGTGCGTTTACTTTTAATGGTGACGAATATGAACAACATAGAGGTCTCGCTATGGGTAGTCCTTTAAGTGCAGTGATGGCCTGTCTATATATGGAGTTATTAGAAAAAGAAAACTTTATCAGAATCAATGGTAGGGGATCACACTGGTTTAGATATGTAGATGACGTCCTCGCAATCATCCCCGAAAACACCAATGTAAATAATAAAGTGAGAATGCTTAACGCGGTCAACAGCGATATTCAGTTCACCGTAGAAGAGGAACAAAACGGACAATTGCCCTTCCTAGATACGTTAATACGACGAGGGAAAAAAACTGTAACTTTCTCAGTATACAGAAAGGAAACAAACAAAGAGGATTTAGTACATTACTTCTCCGCACATGATGACAGGACAAAGAGTGGTATAGTAATAGGATTTTTTCTCAGGGCACTACGAATCTGTAGTAATGAATACCTAGAAGGCGAATTTGATTACATTATGAAAACCTTTGACAAACTTGGATATCCAGAGGGAATGTTGAAAAGAACAAAAAGAAAAGCAATAAATATTTACAATCGCGGAAAGAAAGAGAGAAATGATAAAAATAATACAATTTTTATATCAGTACCTGGCTCAGAAACGTCACCAATAATAGACAAATATTTAACAAAATCAGGTATGAACATAGCTAAAATAACTAACAAGAGGATAGGTGATTTAATAAAGACTTCTGAAAAGAGAACCAATTCCGAAAACAGCGTCGTATACAAAATCCCGTGCAATAGTTGCTCAATGGCTTATTTTGGCGAATCGTCAAGAGGATTAGAAAAAAGAATTTATGAACATAAAAACGACATAAAAACACATAGGACATCTAATTCTTTAGTAGTTCATGCGGAAAAATTCGATCATTTACCAAACTGGAGAGAAGCTGAAGTGCTACATAAAGGTTTTGATAAATTCACTAGAAGAATTGTTGAATCAGCATATATTTCAACTAATAATTCATCAAATCATCGAGGAGGGTTTATCAATTTAGCTAAAGAAACTAGTATTTTAATTCTAAAGCACGCCAGAAAAACAACCTTTCCCAAGTGTCCGAAAAGATAATTAGATTTAGTACATAAACTTCAATTGCAGTTCTACATACACTCTCTGAAGAAGTTCTACGCGAACGAAACGTTAGAGTGTTTAGGGTTCCGAGCCTTCCCCTGTGTTTATGTTCTCCATCATCAAAATAATTTGTCTAAAATACTTATCAATATATATATGTATATATATATATATATATATATTGAGAAAGTAAAGTTAATGTGAATATGACAACGAAAAGTGTACATACTGAAAGACACACACACACACACAAAAGACGTCTTGCTCTCTCCGTCGTCCCTTAGAGGAAGGATCCAATTTCCTCTCCACCCTGATGGTGCTTGTTGACATTTTTATTTTATTGTTCATACTTTTTTTATTATTATTATTTTACAATTTCTTGTTCATTACTTTTATTATCATTATTACCATTTTTATCATTACTCTCTTATTTGTTATCTGTTATTTATTGTTTTATCATTTATCATTTATCATTTATTATTCATTATCATACTCTATATTATTGATTATTGATCAAATAATTATTCATTATTCATTGGTTATTCATTAATTCACCTTTTATTATTAATTTGGCGTGTGTCAATTTATTGTTCATTAATAATTTATCTATCATTTGTTATTTGCTATTGATTTATCATTTATTATTAATTTGTTATCTATTAATTAATCTATTGATGATCTATCATTTATTGATTGAGTGTTTATTATTCATTGTTTATCATTTCGTTATCTATTTGTTATCTATTAACTTGTTAATTATGTTTGTTTCGTTCCTTGGATTGCTATTCCCTGAGCGCGGGTGGTTGAAGGGGATAGGATAGATTGAGGGAAAGAGGACAACGGAAAGGATACACTGAACAGGAGGACAAATTGTAGAGGACACATAAAAGAGGACATTGAAGACATTGAAGAGGAGGGCACATTAGAGAGGACACATTAAAGAGGAGGACACATTGAAGAGGAGGACACATTGAAGAGGACACATAAAAGAGGACATTGAAGAGGACACATTAAAGAGGAGGACACATTGAAGAAGAGGACAAATTGTAGAGGACACATAAAAGAGGGGGACACATTGAAGGGAAGGACACAAAATTTAAAAACGAGAACAATTTGGAAAACAGGACAGTTTGATACAAGTAAGACAAAGCGAAAATAACAGGACAAGATGAAGAACAAAGGACAAGGAGGACACAAGACAATTAAATTGTCTTCAATTGTTCTCCTTTCATCTTTGAACATCTCCTCCTCCTCCTCCTCCTCCTCTTCCTCTTCCTCCTCCTCCTCCTTCCCCCCATCTACACTCATCCCCCAATCTTCCTTTCTTCCTCTACCTTGACTTCCTCCCCCTCCTCCTCCCCCTCCTCTTCCCCCTCCTCCTCCCCCTCCTCCTCCTCCTTCTCCTCCTCGCGCTAAACGGATGCTACTCCTTTAAGTTTGATTAACGGATACATGCATAAGCCCAGGACGGATACTCGCATAATTGCGGATATCAAGATACCGGCGGTACGGATATTCGCATAGGCTCCAGCACGAAGACAGTGGCACCTCGGCATACTTAAGCGGATGAAGGTTTTTAACAGCCCGGATATATGCATAAAAACATCCACCACGGCGGTTAATGACTCGGTTAATCGCATCTTGCCTGATGGCCTTGTCTCCAAGACAACGGTTATATGGGTATTCACACTTTGCGGACCCGGATAAATGCATACGAACTCGGGTAAACGCATAATGTCGGATGTAGGGACGCCGGGAGAGACGGTTAAACGCATAGTGTCGGATATGGGGGTATAAACAAGACGGATATATGCATAATAAAACAACGGAAAGCACAATATGAAACAATTGTGCACACGAGCGCCTTGTTAAGGAGGAGGAGGAGGAGGAAGAGGAGGAGGAGGAGGAGGAAGAAGAGGAAGCAGAAGTTAAGAGGGGAAGGAAGAGAAGGAGGAGAGGAGGAAGAAGAGGAAGCAGAAGTTAAGAGGGGAAGGAAGAGTAAGAGGAGGAGGAGGAAGAGGACGCAGTGGTTAAAGAGGGAAGGAAGAGGAGGTGAAAAGAAGGAAGAGTAAGGAGGGGAGGAAGGAAGAGGGAGGAAGAGGAGGTGAAAAGTAGTATGAGGAAGAGAGAGGAGGAGGAGGAGGAGGAGGAGGAGGAGAAAAGAATGGAGGAGGAGAGGAAGAAGGGGAGGAAGAGGAAGCAGAGATT
The DNA here is from genome assembly GCF_046742065.1 of Oratosquilla oratoria. NCBI lineage: Eukaryota > Metazoa > Arthropoda > Malacostraca > Stomatopoda > Squillidae > Oratosquilla > Oratosquilla oratoria. Next base: position 45,014,483 of record NC_134806.1, read on the forward strand.
AAGAAGGGAAGGAAGAGGGGGGCAGGAGGAGGAGGAGAGGGAGGAAGCGGAAGGGAAGGAAGAGGGAGAGGAGGAAGAGGAAGGAAGAGAAGGGGAAGGAAGAGGAAGCAGAGGGAAGGAAGAGGAAGAGAAGAGGGAAGAAGAGGAAGAGCATGAGGAGAAGGAAGAAGAGGAGTAGGGAGGAGAAAGTGGGGAAGGAGTAGATGGAAGAATAGAAGATAAAAAGAGGAGTGAATTAATTGACAAATGGAGGGAGTAGATGATGGGGAGCGAAGTATATAACGAGGGTAGAAATGTTACGGGGGTAGATAAATGACAGACAATAAAATGTATAAAGGGGTAGGAATATTACGGGTGTATATATATGACAGGAAGTAAAAAATATATGACAGAAAATAAAATATATAAAGGGGGTAGAAATATTACGGGGGTAGATATATGACAGGAAGTAAAATATATGATGGGGGTAGATATATGACAGGAAGTAAAATATATCCTAATGGGGGTACAAATGTTACGGGGGTAGATATATGACAAAAAGTAGAATATATCTTAGGAGGGAGAAATTTTACGGTTGTAGAAATGTGACATGGGGTAGAAATGTCACGGGATGTAGAAATATAACGGGGGTAGAAATGTCACGGGGGAGTAGATAGGGTTGGAGAAAGAGTAGGTAGAGAGAAGAGAGAAGACTGAAAAAAAGAAGAGGAGGAGGAGAAGAAGAGAGGAGACTGAAAAAAAAGAGGAGAGGGAAGATGAGAGAAAGAGAGAAGAAGAGAGAGGACTGAAAAAGAGAGATAAGGAGAGAGAAGACTGAAAAAGAGAAAGAAGAGGAAGAGGAAATGGAGAAAAGAGGAGGAAAATAAAAAGAACAACATGGAGAAATTGAAGAGGAAGAGAAAACAAAGTAGTAAATGACAATATTATTGGTTGTTCAAGAGGAATAATAGAAATTGAGGAAAAAGAGAGGAAACGAGGAAGAGT
>NC_134806.1:45020466-45025466 GCF_046742065.1 Oratosquilla oratoria
TTTCCAAGTTTTACTTCAGTATATGATGGCTGGCATTATTCAGTGATTGTACACTTTGCATTTCAAACATAAAGGCAGCCTTCCATCATTTTACATTTACCAAACATTTTCCAACCAACTACAGTACGCCTTTTTATTTCATTATCATGATAGTCACTTTCACCATCTGACCAAGATGATTATGCTCTTCAACTTCAAGACTGTCTCCATCATTTGCAATCTCTATTTTGAACTTTTGTGTTGAACATTACTTTGATTTTATTCTTCATCTAGCTACTTTGAGACTTTCCTTGTTCAGATCACGCAACATATCTTGCAAGTCTTCTGCTTTCTGAAGTAAGAATAATGTCATCCGCAAATCTTAGGTGGTTGAAATATTCGCCATTAATCTTCAAACCTTTCTCTTCTCAACTCGACCTTCTGAAAATCTCTTCTAAGCAAACTGTAAATAGTTTGGGTGAAATTGTATCGCCTTGCCATACTCCTTTCTCGATCTTTATCTTTTCTGTATCATTATGTAGTCCAATTACAGAGTTGCCTTTCGCATATTTTTTTTTCTAGAGTCTTACGATCTGTTCGTTTGTACCCTGCTTGCATAGCAAGTTTAGTATTGATATTTGTTCTATCGAGTCAAAGGCCTTCTCGTAATCTACAAAAACTAAACAAAGAGTTATATTGTATTCTGCCGTTTTCTTGATTGGTTGATTCGTCGTCTGCAAATGGTTTAGAGTCGAATATTGTCTTCTAAAGCCTGCCTGTTCTCTTGGTTTCCATATAAAATTGTACTTAGTCTACTTGCAAGGATCTTGGGAAAGATTTTATATGCAGTGCGTTTGATAACAAGGTAATCGGTCGGTAGTTACTAAGGTGTTTCTGGTCTCCTTTTTATGAAGTAAAATCTCTATAGCATTGCATCATGATTCAGGAACGATTTCTTGGTGTAAACACCACACGCATACACACACACACACACACACACACACACACACACACACACACACACGGTTTTATCTCATTTTTCTCACAGAATCACCCGGACGACTTAGTAACCACGCTCTCGTCCATTTATAAGACCCGAGTTCAAATCCTGTTTGATTTTAGCTTACTCCTAGTTAGGGGTTTGTTCTAACTAGCATTAGATGGTTATGTTTAACTGAGTTTAAAGGTTGCCAGGTATTATCTTTTGAGAATAATGATATTAGTATTTACTGACAGGATTATTTTGTCAATAGTTAATGACAATAATTGACACTTGGTATTTTGTCAATATTGAATGACAATAATTAGATTGATACTTGGTATTTTGTCAATATATGATGACAATAATTATATTGATGCTTGGATTTTTTTCAACATCTAATGACAATTATATTGGTGCTTTTTCAATATCAAATGGCAAGACAATAATTATATTGATACTTGGTATTTTGTCAGTATTGAATGGCAATAATTATATTGGTATTTGGTATTTTGTCAATATTGATTGACAATAATTAAATTGATACTTGGTATTTTGTCAATATTGAATGACAATAATTATATTGATATATTCGGGATCAAACTGACCACAATCGAGTATCAATTAGATTTTTTGAATTCTTTTTATCTTTTTTTTTTTTCTCTATTTGTTTTGATGGGTCGCTTAAAGCTGTCTCGTCTAAACCCCTCGCTAGGGCGAAATAGTCACCAACTTAGTTGAGCGAAAATGTGTGTGTGTGTGTGTGTGTGTGTGTGTGTGTGTGTGTGTGTGTGTGTGTGTGTGTGTGTGTGTGTGTGTGTGTGTGTGTGTGTGTGTGTGATTTCAGACTTTTCCTTTGCAAATTGCATGAAATATAAATGACATAATTACAACACCAGATTATATCGAAAAAAAGCCTTTTCTTGAGAAATGAGCCACAATTGATTAAAAAAAAAAAAAAACTCCAAGAGGAAGGATTTGGCTGATTCTTGATCCACCTGGCGCTTTTTTTTTTTTTTTTTTTGCGGATTCCTGACCCGCCTGGCTATTTTGGCGGATTCTTGACCCGCGTGGCTATTATTATTATTATTTCGGATTCCACCCTCATTTTTTCCCCGGATTCTTGACCCGTCTGGCTATTTTTTTGGCGGAAAAATAGCCATCGACTGAATCAACGAACTGATTCAATTCCTTGGATGGATTTGATTGATGGATTGATGAGTGATGATGGATCACGTTATAAAACACAGTACAACGCACATTTGAGGGCATTCGGTCCAACGAAAATTAAGATATTTTTCCCGAGTCAGACTGAGTCAGTGAGTCGCCGTAACAAGAGTCATTGTGAGTCGCCGTTACCGTAACTATGCATAACAAAGGAATCACAGAGAACAAGAGCCACTGAGAGTCATTGTTGCCGGAGTCACTGAGAGTCGCCGTTGCTGTAGCAACTCCTGAAAAGTCACTGAGAGACCCTAACGACTCGAGACAAGATTGAGTCAGAGTCATCGTTACCGTAATAACTCGGGCAATATTGAGTCAGAGTCACATAACGACTTTAAACAAGATTGAGTCACTGAGAATCATCGTTACCATAACGACTACAAAAGAGTCACTGAGAGTCACCGCAACTAATGACAAAAGTATCACAGAGTCAGTGACGACTCATGACAAAAGTATCACTGAGAGTCAGTGACGACTCATGACAAAAGAGTCACTGAGAGTAACGACTCATGACAAAAGAGTCACTGAGAGTCAATAATGGGCGGGAAGGAAAGCCTGTCATCGTTACCGTAACTACAAAAGAGTCACTGATAGTCACCGTTAGCATAATTACATGAGTCACTGAAAGTCACTGTTGTAATGACTATAAAAGTCACTGAGTCACAACAACGACTCGGGACAAAATTTAGCCACTGAGTCACCGTTACCATAACTACAAAAAAGTCAGAGTCAAGACAACGACTCGGAACAAAATTGAGTCACTGAGTCATGACAACGACTAGGAGCAATAATGAGTCACAGATTCATGACAACGACTAGGAACAATAATGAGTCACTGAGTCATGACAACGACTCTGAAGAAGACACTGAGAGTGATGACAACGACTCTGAAGAAGACAGCGAGTCACGACAATGACTCTGAAGAAGACACAGGGTCACGGCAGCGACTCTGAAGATAGCGAGAGTCATGACAACAACTCTGAAAAAACACTGAGAGTCACGTAAACGACTCTGAAGAAGACATCAAGAGTCATGACAACGATTCTGAAGAAGACAACGAGAGTCACGTCAACGACTCTGAAGAAGACACTGAGAATCATGGCAACGACTCTGAAGAAGATAGCGAGTCATGACAATGACTCTGAAGAAGACAGCACGAGTCACGTCAACGACTTTGAAGAAGACAGCGAGAGTCATGACAACGACTCTGAAGAAGACAGCGAGTCATGACGACTCTGAAGAAGACACTAAGAGCTACGACAACGACTCTGAAGAAGACACTGAGTCACGACAACGACTCTAAAGAAGACACTGAGAATCATGGCAACGACTCTGAAGAAGATAGCGAGTCATGACAATGACTGAAGATGACAGCACGAGTCACGTCAACGACTTTGAAGAAGACAGCGAGAGTCATGACAACGACTGAAGAAGACAGCGAGATTCATGACAACGACTCTGAAGAAGACACTGAGAGTCACGACAACGACTCTGAAAAAGACAGCGCGAGTGAGTGAGTGAGTGAGTGAGTCACTTACCGTCATGGAGCCCCAAGATAGGTGAGTCTCTTCGGCCGCCATGTGTTGGGGCAAATCGCAGTCTGGGACACAATGGTCGTCCAAGTCGTCATCCCCCGCCAAAGGCGACGACGACGACGACGAAGACGACGTAGACGAGGCCAAGATGAAGGTTCTGGAGCGGCTATGGTGAAGGTAGGTCGCCATAACCGATGCACGACCTCCCGGGAGCAGGTGCCGGTCGAGTGCGGGATTTGAACCGCACGCCACTACTCCTGCGGTTAGGTCCTTAGTTTTTATTTTTTGTCCTATGGTCACGTGTATTTTTTGTTTTTGTCTTTTTTTGTTTTTGTTTTAGTTTTTTTGTTTGTTTTTGGGGGGTGGCGAAAAAGTTTGGTCCCTTCTTTTTTTGCGGGGAGTGGAAGATTTTTGAGTTTTTCCTTTTTTCGAAAAAGAATTGGGGGGTTGGATATTGTACTTAAACTTAGCTATATAGATTATTGTGTAGATATAGATATATAATATAATATATTTAATATAATTGTGTATAAAATAGTGAAAAGGAGTTTCACTGTGGATCTTTGCGTCCGGTCCACTCCACGAGCATAAACACGAATTCTTTTCTGTTGTGCTTTTCTGCAAAACACTGCAAACTCGCTACGTGTCGAAGAACCTCCACCTCTCTCGTCCTCCAAAATTCTCTCGACCTCCAAAACCGTGGAACTTCGCGCGAAGCCTCGAGAAATGGTCATCCAGTCTATGCTGCAGCATTGAGGGTGAGCTGTGACTCGCTCCACTGTCCCGGGTGGCTTGGGTCCTTGAGGAGGAGCAAGTTCGAGGAGGACCTCGGAGAGACGAAGACGAGGACTTCGAGGATGAGGACGTCGAGGACGAGTCGACGACGAAGATCTCGGGGACGCTAACGATGACGAAGACGTCGATCTCTCAATACTTGGTACTCCGCGAAATCAGATGAACAACCCCTTGTGTGGGTATGTGCGCGGGTTCGAATCCTGATAATGCGAGGAGGAGAGTAGCCGGAGTTGGCTGATAACAGACCCAGGGAGAGTGTGGGAGGGGGGATAGCGAGCGAGTGAGCGAGTGAGCGAGTGAGCTCGCTAAGCGAAAACGTCCTCTCGCTTCAAAGTCTAGAACGGGACTGACTGACTCCTCAAGATGAGCCGAGCGGAGTAGCACCTTGAGCTACTTCCTTTACCTCCTCCTCCTCCTCCTCGTACTCCTCCTCCTCCTTCTCCTCCCCCACCTCATTCTTCTGGTACTCCTCCTCCTCCTCCTCCTCC
>NC_134806.1:45030466-45047966 GCF_046742065.1 Oratosquilla oratoria
TATGATTTGTTTCGCATATTTGCACATGAATCGATGGAAGTAAACCCTCTCCTGCGATGAAATCGCTGCGAGTGATGTGGCAAAATGGAGGGATGGCCCATCCTCCACGAGATGCCGAGATGATGGGCTAGTGATAGAATGACACAAAAACTTTTAACGATTCCGATAAGAGTTCCGATACTGCTCCAAACTTCCAATTCCGATAAATAATAAATAAATGTACTTTGTTCATTAAGTATCCGACCAACTGTGCAGGTCCTAGAAATAAACCACTAGAATCATAATTATCATTGCATGTATCGGAACCGGACAAGTATCTGATTTTTTTAACGTCCCCAAACAAGTATCTTTGTGATCAGGCTACCCCCTTATAAGGCGGAAACGACCTATGGTATATGTATTTTGTATTGGTCTTGTAGCTCGTCATAATACCCATACCAATCTTCCTATGTCTTTATTGAGAATGGAGTACCGTACAGAAGCAGTCATATTCCTAATATGTGCAGATTCATGACATTAATTATCTAGCACCTTGTATGGGGCATTGTCCGGGGTATTGACTTTTATGCATTAGATAATGTTAGTGTCATTAGTAACATCCCTACGGACCAGAGGCACGATTTTTTATACTGATTTCTCTCTTCTCTCTCTCTTCCTCTCTCTTCTCTCTCTCTCTCTCTCTCTCCACGTAATCTTGGGACATATATTTCTCCCAAATGTTTAGAGACGTTTCTCATTATTTCTGTCCCCGCCTGTGTGTATGTGTCCTAATTATTTTTTTGCCTCTTGCACACCTTCCATTGAACCAATCCTGTACTATACTTTCGGTATTCTCTCCCACATACATTTCGGACAAATTTCAACACCTTAGATGTACACGTTTAGAAACGTTTTCCCATTTCCTCTTTTGTGCTCATGCCTGTGTTTGTGGGTGTGTGTGTGTGTGTGTATGTGGGAGAGAGAGAGAGAGAGAGAGAGAGAGAGAGAGAGAGAGAGAGAGAGATACTATCATTAATAATAATCGGTTTATTGGTTTCACAGCGATACAGAGAGACTTTGACGACGTGTGTGTGTGTGTGTGTGTGTGTGTGTGTGTGTGTGTGTGTGTGTGTGTGTGTGTGTGTGTGTGTGTGTGTGTGTGTGTGTGTGTGTGTGTATGTGTATGTAGGGGGGGAACCCAGGGAACATCCCCCAGCTGTGCGTGATTCACCCGTTTCCTGCCCCAGCAGACACGAACGGATATGGAGGTGGCAACCGCCGATGAGAACGTGATATTTGCGGTCATATCAACACTAAGCGCCTCCTGGTGTCAACTCCCAACCCCCACACGTACTTTTGACACCTTTTCGCCACCCCTGGCGACCGCTGTACACGGACCCTGTTCACACGAGCGGTTTGAACCGCTGCTGTTCAGTTACAGTGTAAGTCATTGGGGGCGTTCACACACAACCGCGCAATTTTTCCTTAGCTATCCGGTACCGCCGCGGTTTCCGCGCGGAAACCGCTAGTGTGAACAGGACTTTAGTCCAGTTGTTCTCAGTATCTGTTCATAATGACTGTTTTTGTTAGGTTTTCATCTGCTCTTTGAACTTTGCCTGGTCAATTTGTAAAAATCTTGGAAAATAATTTGTTTACGTGCGATAACAAACTAATCGGCTGGTAGCTGCTAGATGTGGCGGCACACTAAGCTACTTGCTTTTGCTACTTGGTTTGAGTAGCAACGACTTGGGTTACATATTCTAGACTTCGTCTAGGTTTGACTTTTCTTAGTTCAGTTTCTCAGACGTAAGAGCCATTTCACAAATTTTGAAATTTGAAAAAAAAATCGTTACCGAGGTCGTTGCTACTCAAACCAAGTAGCAAAAGCGAGTAGCATGCTAGCCGAGTGTGCCACCACCTTAAGTTGTCCTTGTGAAGTAAAATCACCATAGCATTGCACATAATTCAGGAACGCTTTCTTAAGGTATACACTGTGGTATATAGCTGTAGTGTATAGTGTAGGCCTTATGGTCTCTTGCAGTCTCCCCCATTCATTTCATATGTCTTTCTGTTATTGTTCTACAATGAACTTCTTTCCTAGGTTTTTTTCACACGCTGATACCTTGGCGTGGTGAGCAGGCTTGAGAATCTTAATCTATATACCATGAGCTTTTTCCCCCTTACAAGAGAGGTAGCCAAGTCAAAGGCACGTACCTACTCCCACCCATTCCACCCCCTGCCATTATATATATATAAAACTGCCCAACCAGATCCAAATCTTGGACATTAAATAGCATGAAGAAAATGAAGATCTATACTTACAACGTAAGAACCCTCTCAGAAGACCACAGGCTGGAGAGTTTAATGGAAGAACTAGACAACATCAAGTGGGACATCGTGGGACTGAGCGAAGTCCGAAGAGCGGAAGAAAAGTTGATACAGTTACAAGATAGTCACCACCTGTTTTACTATAGAGGTAAGGAAAAAGAGCTAATGGAGTATGATTCTTGATAAACCGAGAGGTTGCTGGCAACGTAGTCAAATTCGGTAGTTTATCAGACAAGGTAGCTTGGATTGTGATTAGGCTGTGTAAAAGCTACACCCTAGAAATAGATCAGGTTTATGCACCAACTTCACAGAGTTCAAAAGATGCAGTTGAGTCCTATGATGATTGAAGTCAGGTGATGGATCAATAAAAACGTAAAGACACGTTGGTAAAAGGTGATTTCAATGCTAAAGTTGGGTAGAACATGGGAGATGAGACGTGCATTGGTAAGTTTGGAGTAAATGAGAGATATGTCAGACGAGATGTCGGTCAATTTTTGCAGGTGACTACAACATGAGGATAATGAACACTTCCAAAAGCGTGTAGGTCGCAAATGGACCCGGAGGAATCCGGTGACTTGATACAGGTCTTTAAGATTTTAAAGGGAATTGACAACATCAAAAGTGACCAAATTTTCACATTGAATGAGAATCAGACAAGAAACAATGGTCTCAAACTGTCCGGAAATAGATTCAATTTGGAAGTAGGTAGAAACAACTTTGCCAACCGTGTAGTTAATGAATGGAATAAACTTCCTGCACAGGTAGTGCAATGTAGTTCAGTTCAAAGCTTTAAGAATCATTTAGATAAATACCTAAGTAAGATGCTGTAATGATTATAATTTATGTTATATTATTTGTTTTTGTTTTGTTATAATTTGTCTGTCTGATTTTCATTTATTATTAGTTATATGTCAATTTATAATCATTTACTATTTACCTGTTTGTTTGTTATTCAACTATACCTATGCTTTTTTTTTATGTATTATATTTGTTATTTTACATTATTATAGTTTTAATTTATTAATAATATGATGTATATATATGTATGTGTGTATGTATATATATATATATATATATAATTATATATATATATATATATATATATATATATATATATATATACATTGTGTGTGTGTATGGTTTTTTTTTTTTTTTTTTTTTTTTTTTTTTTTTTTCATCCGACCTAGATATGGATCAAAAGGTCTCCTGTCGGCATGCTCCGCCTTTGTAATCCTTTGTAAATGGAATAACAAAGAACGAAATAGACTTCATATTAGGAGATCAGAGCAAGGGCGTTAGCATTGTTACAGTAAATATAGGTAGTAACCATGAGTGTACAGCTACATTTGATTTCAGAGCCGAGAAATATAAACTAGTTTTGAAGAAAAAAATAAGACTTACGAATGTTGCATATATCAAGAAGAATCTTCAGTTAGTAATTAAGATGTTAATAGAAGCTTGAATGTATGAATTTGAATTTAGTGAATATCCTTCGGGATTTGGCACTAAAAGTAAGAAGTACAAAAAACATTAGACAAAAGATATATTCCAAAGCTAGAAATGACCTAATAAAAAGAAAGACTAAGCAAATTATAAACAGAAGGCAGAGGTGAGAAAAAAAGAAAGAGAAATATGGACGAAATAGAAGAAACTATTCAGAAAGGTAAAAGGATTAAAGGGGTCGAACGCAAACTAACTTTAGGGAGGCATCAAATGATATATTTGAAAAAAGTATATATATATATATATATATATATATATATATATATATATATATATATATATATATATATATATATCTGTAGACGTTAGTAGTGTACCAAAAGTTACAAAGAAAGAAATAGCGTTTGCTGTGAAAAATATGAAATGAGTAAAAGTAACTGGGGAAGATGGCATATCGAAAGATCTTCTGAATAGTAATAGATACATAGATAAACGAGTAAATATACAAATTCACAGTAAATCTATTTAGATGGGTATTGGATGAGGCTGACTTGGTAATGGAAAGTTGATAAGGTTGGGTTAGGTTACATATAGGTAAAGTTTGGATTAAATTAGGGTTGGGTTAGGTTAAGCTAGAATCGGATTAGGTTAAGTCTAAGTTAGGTTAAGTTAGGGTTAAGTTATGCTGGGATTGGATTAGGGTTAATTTGAATTAGGCTAGATTACGATGGGATAAATTTGCTTAACAGTGAGTTGTTAGTTATTTATATATTGGTAGATGAGATTGGATCTTTGTTTGGGCTCTGTGGGTGTTGGGGGGGGGGAGTCCATGAAGATCAAATGAAGGTTTAGAATTAAATAATTGTAATTTTTCCATTGTCCTTTTTTGGATTGTATGTGTTAGTGTGTGATTGTGTGTGTGAGTTTATGTATGTGTATACATATGTGTTTCACAGCTTGCACCAAATTCTTAAAGAGGCTCGTGACTCAAAATAAATGAAAATAGATAAATGAAATAAGAATGGTTCAGAGCATTCTAAAGGTTTCAAAAGTATGGCCCTTTGCAAAGCGAATAAACGACACAGTTGTGGGTTTAGTATAGCCCCCCTCCCCCTTTTGCTGCTGCGTATGGGATCCCCCCCTCCCCCCTCCCCCCACCCCTCCCCAAGGGGGTGAGACTAAAACACCCTTCTGCACATAAGAACAGAAGAACATAAGAATAGAGGAGACTGCAAGAGACCATAAGGCCTACTACACTAGACAGTTCCATGTCATTAACCATTCATTAAACATTCTGTGGGTAAACAAATTCTTGCCTATTACCTTCTTAAAACTAAATTTGCCCAACTTGAATCCATTTCTACGAGTCCTGCCCTGCTGTCTTAATATGATGACCTTGACTGCTTGACCCCTTTGAATACTATTAGATCACCCTACACTTTTTCCAGAGTGTAATTTAAGGTGCCTAAACCTGCCTACATAAGTTAAAATAAGAAGCCCTTGAATCATTTTGGTCATTCTCCTCTGTACTGATTTTGTAAGGGGACCTTTAATGGGTTTATTCTGGTTGACCCCAAACTGATTTAGTTTTATTTAATTTAATTTATTTTTTCATTTATTTTATCTTTTTATTGAAAAATATCGAGAATCGTCGGCGATACTATTGTCGGAATGGCCGACATCTTGAGTTGGTAGAACGTAATTATCATTTTCATCCAAAATTAAAATTACATTTATCTTTTATCATAACAATCCCCACTAACTTGAATTTTATAATTCAAAGTTAGTAAAACCAGTTTAACTTTCTTAAACCCGATGCAGCCGGTTAGGACTATAGCCGGCTGTTAGACAATAATGGCTCACACAAATAGCCACTGATATCACTTCTCCCAGTACTATAAGAAACACAAATCTCGAAGATCAAATAGATCTTAATATGTCTTCAATTATAAGAAAATTTGATTTTTTTTTTCCTAGGGCCTTCATTAAGTCTCCATGATTGCCAAATTGAACAATTTTGGGATAAATTTCCTTGTGTTCCCAAATTGAAGGAATGGTAACGGCAGCCGCCATTTGACTCCCCTCCCACCCTCCCTCACCCTCCACCTCCTCTTCTCCTCTCCTCCAGCGCCTCCCATCCTCTTCCCCCTCCTTCAGGAGGAAGCCTGTGTCTTCTTGGAACTCACCTTTGGTAGTTACCGGAAAGGATATTTGGGTACGAGGAACCTAGAGCAGAAGGTTTGGCCGAGGTAGCACTGCTTGACCAAGGGCACTCTTATCTGTCAGCTTCGTTATCGAGACCCACTCTTACTGAAGCTCTTTAGGTTACAAAACGCCGAGGGAGGAGGGAGGAGGAGGAGGAAGAGGAGGAGGAGAGAGATGTTAGAAAGTAGGAGGAGCTTCGAAGAATTACATAGACAGACAACCAGCAACAGATCTATCTGTCTTTACATGTCTTTGTAGTACCTAATCTAATCTAATACTATAACAGACTTTTTTTTTTTAACTATATTGGAGGAAATAATTCTAATCAAGGATTTGTAGCTAAGGAAAGTGTCAAGACGTTTTTTGAAAACCCCAAAAGTGGACCAATCGACGACGTTGGATGACATTAACAAGGCGATTGAAGAAAAGGCATCTTGCCTCGTTTGTTTGAAATCGTTTTCCTACAATTTTGTTTACGTTACTTCTGGTTGTATTCGGGGTGTGTGTCAATGTCAAATATTTTTCCACGTCCATTTTTCAAGTCCTTAGTCAATTTTGAAGACCTCAAATAGATCTCCTCTCAGTCTTCTTTTCGAGAGGCTAAACATATTTAGTCCACTTAGGCGTCCTTCACAGTCTTTCTTCTGGCAAACGGCAGTTGATTTTAATCATATCGAACTGTTATTTCAGAAAAAAAGTGGACTTGGTAAGTCTTGTGCGCATTAACTCCCAGTTGGGACCAACAAGAATGGCGTCTGGTTGAATCATCTCCACCCCCCCCCCCTGTGTCTCTCTCTCTCTCTCTCTCTCTCTCTCTCTCTCTCTCTCTCTCTCTCTCTCTCTCTCTCTCTCTCTCTCTCTCTCTCTCTCTCTCTCTCTCTCTCTCTCTCTCTCTCTCTCTTTTCTATGGTAAAATATTCACCATTGATCATAATTGTCTTACTTTGAATTTTAGGATTAAAACATTGCATTGTATTATACCTTTATAATTTTCACCCCAGCTTTGTAATTGTATGTCTTATTGTCCACTTTCATGATATGTAGTCATTTCTAACATTCCTTAAATAATTATACTCTTTGCCTTCAGCTTGTAATATATTCGTCATTGATTATGATTACTGTTTTACTTAAAATTCAAATTTACTTTGAATCTCTTATTCCTTTTTCACACCTATTTTGAGGCTCTCCTGCTGAGAACATAGGAATGGAGGAGAATACAAAAGACCCTAAGGTCTACATTAGGTAGTTCCATGCCCCTTACCATCTGTCATCCCAGTCCATAAAGTTATCTCAACTTCTCTTAAATTAGTCAATTGTTTCAGCACTCACTGCATCGTAGTTACTAAGTCTGTTTCATTCCTTAATCACTCTATTAGGTAAACCAGTTCTTGCCTATTTCCTTCTTAAACCTAAATCTGTCTAATCTACTAAGCGTAATTTCTAAGTATTCTATTAGTTATGGAAAGATATTGGTGTCATACACAAACTTGAGGTGATCGAAATATTCCTCATTAATGTTGAGGCGTGTATCAAATTGAAGATGGAAAAAGAAGAAGACACGGGTCTAGTTCCTTAGAGCGAAACCGGTCAGGAATAAACTCGGAACTAGACACGTGTCTTTTTCTTGCTCCATCTTCTTCATTCCTCATTAACATTTCAAAAAAAAGTTCTTCTTCCCAAGTAAGTTCTCGGAAAAATCACTCAGAGTCAAGTTGCAAAAATTTGGATTGTCTTGTCTTACTCCTTTTTCGATTTTGATTTTTCTCTATATATTGTTATGGTTGTGTATGGATGATATTTTGGCGCAGCCCGAAGAGATTTCTCCCCAACCTTCACGCTTTTGAAAAAGTTTTTAGTTATGCTGTATTTCTTAGCAAAATGAACTAGCATTTCGCCTGTCCTTTCCTTTACCTTTTCCAAACTTCCCAATGAACGATTCGCCTGCAATGTTTTCCTTAATTTGGCATTGAAGTCTCCGACCACCAACATAAATTTAGTTTCATCTTGATCCATTACCTAACATGTATCACCTTTGAGGAACTCAGCTTTTGTAGTCTGAACTCTGTTATTTTTGGAGTATAAGTTTGAGTTATAGAATGTATCGTTTATAGAAACTGATCCACTATTGAGTTTTATTGCGTCTCCACTAGTATCTCTGTTAACTAAGACTGCTGGACCTCTGTACCTTTCCTTCTCTTTACCTCCATAGTAGAACAGGTGGCGACTATTTTGTGGCTACACGAGCTTTTCCTCTATCCTTCAGACTTCACTCAGTCTCACGATATCCCAGTTAATGTTCTCCAGTTTTTCCAGCAAACTGTCCAGCTTGTTATCTTCTGCGAGGATTTTCACGTTGTGGATGTAGATCAATATCTCCCTCAGGTTGTTGATATCCTCTCCCCTTCAGACTTCACTCAGTCCCACGATATCCCAGTTAATGTTCTCCAGTTTTTCCAGCAAACTGTCCAGCTTGTGATCTTCTGCGAGGATTCTCACGTTGTGGATGTAGATCATCATCTCCCTCAGGTTGTTGACATCCTCTGCCCTTCAGACTTCACTCAGTCCCACGATATCTCAGCTAATGTACTTCAGTTCTTCCATCAAACCATCCGTTTTGTTGTCTTCTGCGAGGATTCTCACGTACGTGCAAATCTTCATCTCCCTCAGGTTGCTGAATGTCAAAGAATTGGACCTGCTTGGAGTGTGCTTACAGTCCGTAAATACAAGAAACAGTGCGGTCGGACATTCAGGTTGATGAGTGGTCAGGAACGCCCCTGGCAACATTGGGTGTTTTGTGTTGATTGAGATGTGGCTGTATAACCTCACCTCATTGCCACACATTTTAAAAGAACATAAGAATGAAGAAGACTGCATGAGACCGTAAGGCCTACACTAGGCAGTTCCATGCCCCTTACCACCAGTCGTCCCCATCCATAAACTTGTATCATCTTCTCTTAAAATAGGCAATAGTTTCAGTCTACATTGTTACTAAGTCTATCCTATTCGTTGACTACTCTATTGGCTAAACAGTTCTTGCATATTTCCTTCTTAAGCCTAAAATTGCCCAGTTCATGACGAGATACATTGTTAATGCCTCATCGTTTAATATATTCAGTTTAGTTCTTTATATTCATAGGATGCCCAGAGCGTTGGTGGCACAATCGGAGGCTTTCTGATCTCGCACTCGTTTAGTTGTGGGTTCGACCCCCCCCCTCCTCTCCGATTCCCAGCAGCGACTGTTGCCTGCCCCAATAGTCCAAACGCATAGTAGGGCAAAGGTGACGGCTTCGGCCGCAGCTACGCGTCTTCTGACGAACCCTCCTCACCTACACCTACTCAGAGCCCCATGTTGCCAATAGCCTAAGCCAGTGTTTCTTAACCTGGGTTCGATCGAACCCCAGGGGTTCGGTGAGTCAGTTTCCGGGGTTCGGCGGATACTTCATCACCAGAAAATCATATCCAGAATGGGTGAGACAGCCGTTCACGTTTAGTGTTGCGACAGCAGATGTCAATGTTGAATACCTGGACGCAATCATTGAACTGCAGCAAAGCCAGGTTCAAGAGCAACTCTTCAGAACAACAACGCTCTCAACGTTTTGGTGTCACCAAATCGTAGCGCACCCTCTTATTGCTACGAACACCCTCGAGATACTCATACCGTTTGTTACAACATATCTTTGCGAGCAATCCTTTTCGAGGATGGTAGACATAAAAACGAAGAAAAGGAACAGAATTTGTTGCGAAAATGATATGAGAGTGGCACTTGCCAAGGTAAAGCCGCGCATTTCTGAAATTGTCTCTAAGAGGCAACAGCAGCAAAAGTCACATTGATTTGCAGTAAATATTCATTAGGTTTTTTTTTATGTGAAATTCGTGTTTTGTTGGTTTTGTTCTTTGAACACAGTGATTTCGTGTGTGCAAATGATCCAAGGTACAGTTTGTGCACTAATACAGTATATAGTTCCTATGTTTTGAATTTGAAGAAAAAAAAACACATTTTATTTTTCCAACTACGAAGGGTTCGATGAATGCATGTATGAAACTTGCGGGGTTCGGTACCTCCAACAAGGTTAAGAACCACTGGCCTAAGCGCAAGCTGAGACGCAGGCCACACAGGCGACGCAGCACAGAGCAAAGGCAGACTTCCTGTTGCTGAATTGAAGTACGATTTGAACTTCTTACTTGAAATGGTGAGGTAGTACTTATAGAAACATTTCAAGTGAGAGAGAAGTTCACACTACTTCACTTCAGCAACAGGAAGTTTGTGCTGCGTCGTCTGTGTCGCCTGTGTCGCCTGCGTCGCCTGTGTCGCCTGCGTCGCAGTTTGTGCTTAGGCCTATGACAGTAGTCCATAATCATCCTTGTTCGCCAGTAGGGGCGTGTCCGTTAGGAGTTGGTTCCTGCGACTGTGTGTCCAAGCTGATTCTTAATCTCGTCTTTCGTACAAGACCTTCTCAATATGGGTGACCCTGGGGGCTTTTTTACCTCGTAAATTGAATTTTCAAAGTGGAATTGAACTTCTAATTTTTGTGATTCTGTTTTAACTATACAAGAAACATGTTTTTCCCCCATTTTAGTTTGTTAATAGAATATAAGGTGTTAATTAAAAAAAGTGAATCTTTGAAGAATAGATCAATCTAGGAACTTTGAAGTTAGTATTAAGATCTTTGATTTATGTGTTACTGTTTGAACTATTGAAGAAGTAAGTTTCCCAGTTCAGTTTGATAATAAAGGAAATGTCCAAGAAATTTTAAGATGTTAACTGAGTCCCTAAAGAACATGGGATGATTCTTGATGCCCAGGAAAAGCTGAATGTGTGAAGAAAACGGGATGAATCATGGAGAAAACGGAATTATTCTTGAAACCCCGATGACACGGGCACCGTACAGTGTCTGCAGACAAGAACGAGAACATTGTCTCCGATAATGATCTATAGAAGAACACGAATACTGTGCTTGTTTGTCTTCTGGAGGGAAAAACGGTGATTTTGTCATATCGAGGACAATATTTTGTGTCTTCAGGAACCGCATATACTTCTCGAGTGGATTGGGGTGGACCAAATGCACAATGTTTTATTCGTTGAAGCTTTTCCTAGAACACAGACGTAGAATACAACCTCTAGGTTATCTATGCATCTTAGAGGTCGTATACTGCCTTTGTGTTCCTTAAACTTGTGTCTAGTCTGACCATTTCCTCAGCAACTGCAATTTTAAATCAATCTTAGAGTGTTGTTTTGTCAAAGGGATCTAGAAGCTTAAGAAGGACATCTAGGAGCCCAAGATGGACATCTAGGAACCTAAGAATGACATCTAGAATCCTAAGGAGACAACTGGAAGAACTTTAGTTAAACCTAACGAGTCTATCCTACGGTATGTCTGGTTCATAACCCTGGAAGTGCATCTAGAAGCCTAAGAAAAGAATCTAGAGCACTAAGAAAGGCATCTAGAAGACTAAGAAGGGTATCTAGAAGCCTAATAAGGACACAACTGAAAAATCTCTAGTTAAGCTTAATGTGTCTAGAAGCCCAAGAAAGAAATCTAGAAATCTAATAGAGGTAAAAAGGACGCAACTGGAAGATCCCTAGTTAAGCCTCTGTCTAGAAGCCTAAGAAGGAAACCTAGAAACATAAGAAGGAAACCAAGAAGCTAGAAAGCGATTTCTAGATGAGGGGGAGTTGGAGGGAGGGATTGGAGTGGGTGTGGTTCCAGACATTGAAAAAATATTTTAGCCAATCAGGATCAAGGTATGGACACAGACTGCTGCTAATTGGCTGAGATACGCAATACGTCATGGAAAAGGGGAGGAGTTTGGTTATCTGAGATAACAGTGGGGAGGAACTTTGATCCAGAGGTAATGAGAACAATAAGCACGAACGTAGACATACGGGAATAAAGGATCTTCATTAGCTTATGCAGGTGCTTTTTCGTATTGGTTCGTCTATTTGTCAATTAGTTTCGATCGAACCATCGCGTTATTTATGTTTAGTGCTTTCCAGATAATTATTTCACACACACACACACACACACACACACACACACACACACACACACACACACACACACACACACACACACACACACACACACACACACACATGATCCAAAGACCAAAGTTGAGTTTTTGTAAGTCTTCTCTATTACAGTAATTTACACACTATTGTACATTATATCATTAAGTATAGCATGATATATTGTATTATAGTATAAAAATCACACAGAAGGCTTTGAGGACCCCCTTATCTCGCCCCCCCCCAACAAAAAAGATAAAACTATAAATGGAGGATGTATTTTTTTTTCAATCGCACGATGTGTTTGTCGTGTTTGTAGATCAATTTTTTTTTCTGTCAATCTTGTTTTCGAGAGATAGTGTTGAATGTGACACATTGTTTACTTAATTTTCTTATTATTTACATATCTTTAATTTTCTGTTATTTGTCGTTGTATTGTTAGTGTCACTATTATTATCATTATCATTGTCACCATCGTCATCATGATTATCATTCTATTATCATTTGTTTTATTATTTTCATCTTATCCATTTCATTATTATTACTATTTTCATATGTTTACTTTTTTGTAGATTCTCTCTCTCTCTCTCTCTCTCTCTCTCTCTCTCTCTCTCTCTCTCTCTCTCTCTCTCTCTCTCTCTCTCTCTCTCTTTACCTTACGTTCATTTCGATGCATCATTTCTAGTTCCGTCTGGACGAAACAATGCCATTCTAAACACTGATTCTTTATCTTATATCTCTATGTAATCATGTTAAACAATCGGTGCACAATTGTGTTTAATTACTGAGGATTACAGAACTTTAGTTACTGAAGTATGTATGTATATATATATATATATATATATATATATATATATATATATATGTATATATGCACAAATTTCACAAGTCACACGCGAATCACAAATATGCAGAGTCCACTAGGAAAAGGAAAAACACACGGAGTCCGAGCGCTTTCGTGATATATTCACATTATCAAGGAGTACAGAAAGATGAGAACAAAAAATGGAGATACAGAGTATAAGTAGGACAAGAGAGACATTTACCCTCCTCTCCGAAGCCTGAAAGCTCAGGTTGGGTCACTCGGTGAGGTCATGGAAACATATTATTATTACATTAACTTTTAAAATATGTACTATTTATATTACTGACAATATATGGATCTAATTTATATAATCCTAAACTATTATTAATGAGTTGGTCATAATTGCATTTGATAATTCCTGACTCTATGATATTTCTTTCTGTTATATTCTTACATTGTATAATTTTTGAAGCATTTTTCCAGTCAATAGGATGGTCAAATTCACAAACATGTTTAAAAAGTGCACTAGATTCTTGGCCCTTTTTTATGCTGTTTTTATGCTGTTTAATCCTAACCTCTAATTCTTTTCCTGTTTGACCTACATAATATTTGTCACATTTACTACAAGGTATTTTATATCCACAGCCTGTAGAATTGTCAGGGGAATTCTTTATGAGAAGATTTTTTAGAGTTGTGTTGTTCTTGAAGGCTACATTTACATTGAAATTTTTAAGAATATTAGGAATCTCTATAAGATAAATTTGGTGATCTAACAGTAGAAGACTTAAATATTTGCAAAGGAATAATATATAGTGCAATGGCAAAAAATAGTAATGCTAATTGTCCTTTAAGATTCGAAAATACTTTGAAAGAACTCAAAAAAGACCAAGACATTCATATCACTAAAGCAGACAAATCGAATACTTTAATCATAATGAACAAAACTGATTATCTAGAAAAAATGAAAGAAATTCTGATGGACACCGAGACATATTGTGAGCTTAATAAAAATCCGTTGGATTTGGTGAACAGCTCTTTTAATAAGAAAATTAAGAGCATATTTAAGAAAGACGACAATTTAATGAAGAAATTTATGTCCATTTCACCAAATTTACCTTATATGTATGGATTAATCAAAATACACAAAGAAAACAACCCTGTTAGACCAATTATAAGTTCAATAGGATCAGCAGCATACAAATTGTCCAAATGGCTGGTGACTCTATTGAACCCAATCGTAGGAAAAATATCAAAAGCAAATGTCAAAAACAATATTGATCTTATTGATAAATTGAATAGACTTGAGATAGATTATGATTTTAAAAGGATCAGCTATGATGTTACTTCGTTATTCACTCGAGTTCCAATTGATGACCTGATTGAATTTCTAACGGAAGAATTACCACACCACAATCTTTCTTATGATACTAAAACTATTATTGACCTTATTGAGATGTGTATCAAAGACAGTAAATTTGAGTTTAATGGAAAATTTTATAAACAGAAATTTGGGATGGCGATGGGAAATCCCCTATCAACCGTTTTGAGCAACATCTACATGGAATTTTTTGAGACCAAGCTTTCAGCAAACATACTTCCCAAGAAGGTCAAATGGTTTCGGTATGTCGACGACATTCTCTGTATTTGGCCTAACAATGAAAATGTTGATACCTTTGTTACTAAATTAAATCAATTGGTCCCTTCTATAAAATTCACTATAGAAATTGAAAAAGACTCATGCATTTCTTTCTTAGATTGTAACATTCACAGATGCAATAAGAAATTTAGTTATAGTATTCACCGAAAACCAACCAATGTCAACGCGTATATACATTACTATTCAGCCCACCATAATAGAATTAAACAGTCAGCATTTTCTTCCATGTTCCTTCGTGGCCTGCGCATCTGCAGCCCAGAATTTGTGGATGACGAAATGAACAAAATTTATGACATCGGAACACAGTTGAGATATCCCAAATTCTTTTTGGGCAAATGTTTCAAAAAAGCAAAAAGGACATTCTATAAAGGGGAACCAAAACAAAAGTTTGAGAAAAAGAATTTACTTGTACTTCCTTTTAATGAAAATCTTATAGAGATTCCTAATATTCTTAAAAATTTCAATGTAAATGTAGCCTTCAAGAACAACACAACTCTAAAAAATCTTCTCATAAAGAATTCCCCTGACAATTCTACAGGCTGTGGATATAAAATACCTTGTAGTAAATGTGACAAATATTATGTAGGTCAAACAGGAAAAGAATTAGAGGTTAGGATTAAACAGCATAAAAACAGCATAAAAAAGGGCCAAGAATCTAGTGCACTTTTTAAACATGTTTGTGAATTTGACCATCCTATTGACTGGAAAAATGCTTCAAAAATTATACAATGTAAGAATATAACAGAAAGAAATATCATAGAGTCAGGAATTATCAAATGCAATTATGACCAACTCATTAATAATAGTTTAGGATTATATAAATTAGATCCATATATTGTCAGTAATATAAATAGTACATATTTTAAAAGTTAATGTAATAATAATATGTTTCCATGACCTCACCGAGTGACCCAACCTGAGCTTTCAGGCTTCGGAGAGGAGGGTAAATGTCTCTCTTGTCCTACTTATACTCTGTATCTCCATTTTTTGTTCTCATCTTTCTGTACTCCTTGATAATGTGAATATATCACGAAAGCGCTCGGACTCCGTGTGTTTTTCCTTTTCCTAGTGGACTCTGCATATATGTATATATTATATATATATATATATATATAGATATATATATATGTATATATGTATATATAATATATGTATATGTATATATATTATATATATATATATATATGTATGTATGTATGTATGTATGTATGTATGTATTAGAGAAAAGAAAGAGAAACATGGATGAAATAGAGGAAACTATTCGGAGAGGTAAAAGTATTAAAGTGACCGAGCGCAGACATGCTTTAGGAAGACAGCAAATGATATGTTTGAAAGATAGAAATGGAGAAATAATTAAATGTAGAGACAAAATGGTAAAAAAAAGTAGAAGAATTTTACCAAGAGCTTTACTCGTCGAAGACCATAGTTGAGTTAGTAAATTCATGTGTAAACGTTAGTACTGTACCAGAGATTACAAAGGAAGAAGTAGAATTTGCTCTAAAAACTATGAAACGAGGGCAAGCACCTGGGAAAGATGATATATCAATAGATCTGTTGAAAGACGCAGGGAAATTAGTTCATATTAAATTAGCTCAGTTGTACACCCAGTGCTTACGTCAAGAAAGCTTCTCTAATGCGTGATGCAATGCTATAGTGATTTTGCTTGATAAAAAAGGAGACCTGAAGGACCTTAGTAATTATCGACCGATTAGCTTGCTATCAAACGTATATAAAGTATTCTCCAAGATCCTTACAAATAGACTAAATAAAATTTTATATGGAAACCAACCGAGAGAACTGGCAGGCTTTAGGAGCGGATATTCAATCCTAGACCATTTGCAGGGGATAAATAAACTAATCGAGAAAACGACAGCTTTTTGTAGATTACGAGAAGGCTTTTGACTCGGTAGAACAAATAGCAATACTAAACTCGCTACGCAAACAGGGTACAAACGAACAGATCGTAAAAGTTTTAGAAAAGATTTATGCGAAAGGTACCGCTATAATTCGACTACATAAAGATACAGAAAAGATCAAGATCGAGAAAAGAGTACGGCAAGGCGATACAATTTCACCCAAACTATTTACAGCTTGTTTGGAAGATATTTTCAGAAGGTTGAGTTGAGAAAAGAAAGGTTTGAATATTAATGGCGAATATTTGAACCACCTAAGGTTTGCGGACGACATTATTCATATTTCAGAAAGAGCAGAAGACTTGCAAGATATGGTGAGCGATCTAAACAAAGAAAGTCTCAAAGTAGGTTTAAAAATAAATAAGAGTAAAACCAAAGTAATGTTCAGCACGAAAGTTCAAAGTAAAGAGATTGTAATTGATGATGGGAATAACACTGAGAGACCGAAAGAGAGCAAGTTGGGTGAGAGAGCAGACTAGAGTGAAAGATATTGTGGAGGCAGTAAAAGAGAGGAAGTGGAATTGGGCAGGTAGGTTAGTGCGAACGACTGATGAGCGATGGAACAAGTATGTAACTGAGTGGACGCCGGGAGATAAAAAGCGTGGAAGAGGAAGACCAAACAGAAGGTGGAGACACGACATAGAGAAGTTTGCAGGAGTGACTTGGCAGAGGATGGTACGGTCGTGTGATTCATGGAATACTATGAAGGAGGCCTTTGTTCATCAGTGGACTCGGGATGGCTTACTTGATTGATATAACACACATGTATATATATATATATATATATATATATATATATATATAAATATATATAAATATATACATATATATAAATATATACATATATATACATATATACATATATATACATATATATAAATATATACATATATATACATATATATATATATATATAATACATATATATATATATATATATATATATATATATATGTGTGTGTGTGTGTGTGTGTGTGTGTGTGTGTGTGTGTGTGTGTGTGTGTGTGTTATATATATATATATATATATATATATATATATATATATATGTATATATATAAATATATATGTATTACACACACACACATATATATAATATATATATATATATATAATATATGTATATATATATATACATGTGTGTATGTATATACATATATATG
>NC_134806.1:45052966-45057966 GCF_046742065.1 Oratosquilla oratoria
GACCAACACGCTTACGATTATGCCACCAGCACGGGGAGGAGGAGGAAGAGGGAGAGGAGGAGGAGGAGGTGGAAGAGGGAGAGGAGAAGGAGGGGGAGGAAGAGGAGGATTAGGAAGAGGGAAGAAAGAAGGGAAGAAGAGAAGGAGAGTGAGGAGGAAGAGGGAGAGAAGAGGAGGAGGAGGAGGAGGTGGAGGAGGGAGAGAAGGAGGAGGAGGGGGAGGAAGAGGAGGATTAGGAAGAGGGAAGGAAGAAGGGAAGAAAAGAAGAAGAGTGAGGAGGAAGAGGGGGGAAGAAGAAAAGAAGGGAGGGAGAGAGTGAGGTAAGAGCAGAAAATAATTAAGAATAAAGAAGACTGCAAGAGACCCTAAGGCCTACACTAGACAGTTCCATGTCCCTTACCACCTGTCATCCGTAAAGTTGATCTCATCTTCTCTCTAGAAACGACCAATTATTGTTTCAGCACTCACTAACTAGATGGTTACTAAGTCCATTTCATTCGTTAATTAACCACTCTGTTAGGTAAACCAGTTCCTGCCTATTTCCTTCTTAAACCTCAATTTGTCCCATTCAAACGCATTACAAAGAGGAGAAGAGAGGAGGGGACTGAGGGAGGAAAGGAAGGAAAGAGAGAAGAGGGAGGGGAGGAGAGGAGGAGAGGGAAAGAGGAGGAGTGAGTGAGGGAGGGAGAAAGGGAGGGGAGGAGAGGGGAAGAGGAGGAGTGAGGGAGGGAGGGAGGTAAGGAAGGAAGGAATGTAATAGGGAGGGAGGGAAAGAGGGAGGGAGTGAGGGAGGGAGGGAGGGGAAAGAGGGAGGGGCCCGATCATTCCGGTCTAATGCCGGAATTTCCTCCTCCTCCTCCTCCTCCACCGCTGGAAAGTTTGGGTCGTTGGCCGACATTTTTTTCTCTCTCTCTCATTCTCTCTCATTCTCTCTCTCTCTGTCTTTATCTCCCTCATTCTCTTTCTCTGTCTTTTTTATTCTCTCTATTTCTCTCTCTCAAGGAAGGGGAGGGGTGGAGGGGGAGGAGGAGGTGGAAGCGAGGGAGAAGGGGAGGAGGAGGAGGAGGAGGAGGAGTAATGATAGATGTATAGGGGAGGAGGGGAAGGAGAGGGGAAGGGAAGAGGGGGAAGAGGGGGAAGCTGTGGACGAGAGAAGGGGGGAGGGGAGGGGAGGGGAGGGGAGGGAGCGGGAGTACTTTGAGGTGTGGTGCAATGGACGGGGGAGGGAGGGGGGAGGGTGGTAGGTGGTAGGGGAATTAAAACAAAACAAAAAATAAATAAATAAATAAAAATAGTAAAATAAAAAGATTAAATAGAAATAATACACAAAAAAGTCGAAGGATTATCGACAAAGTATATATATATATACATATATATATATATATATATATATATATACATATATATATATATATATATATATATATACATATATATATATATATATATATATATAAAGTTAAATATAAAATTAAATAAATTAAATAAATACAAATAGTATGCGGAGACAGCGTCTTAAAGATGAATACAATAAATGGAATACACAACTACAATAGATACAATAGTCTGAATTCAATCATAATAGAATAATACAAGTTATTCAGTATCCAGATATTATAATTACTGTTGTTTATATGTTTAACTATTTATCTATTTATTCTAGTGTTATATTGTTTATTAATTAATTTATTTTTGTTTAGTTAATTTGTTGTTCAATACAACAGATGAATTCAATAGATACAATAGTTTGGATTTAATCGTAATAAATCAATACAAATTATTATTTTCCAGTTAATGTAATTACTATTATTTTCTATATTTAACTAATTTATCTATTTTATCTAATATATGCATTCTACTTTTATATGTTTTTATTTCATTTAGTTATATGTTTTTGTTTTTATTTGTTTTACTAATTATTTGTCGATTATCAATTACTGATAATCATTAATTATTTCTTTTATGTATTTTTTTTATTTATTGATCTTTATTTGTTTTATAAAATTATAATTTTTATTATTTGATTTAATTATCTATCTTCATTAATTGTCTTATTCTTATTTATCTATTTATATTAAATAATTTCACATAATTTTATTTCTATTTATCTAATGTTTTTATTAATAAGATTTTTTATTTCAGTCTATTTTTATAAGTTTGTGTTATCAATTATTATTTCATTTTATTGTGACTTATTATTAATTAATTATCAATTATTCATTCATTGAAATTTGTATATTTGCTTATTTATCTTTATTATTCTATCGTTATCTTATCTGATAAATTATTAATATATCATTTAATTATTAATTTGTCTATTTCTATTAATTTGATTATCAAGTTTTAATTAATTGATTATTTACTATTCATATATCTATTAATTTGTTTATTTCATTATTATTTTGTTTGTTTATTTGTTCATTTTTATTATAGATGTATTTCTCTCTCTCTCTCTCTCTCTCTCTCTCTTCCTCCCTCTTAGAATGAGAGGTGGAATACACAGGAAATTTCTTCCATTTCCTGGAACAACGTCAGCGCGTATGAATGAGAAATACCCTGTTATTTTTACTACCTGGTAATTACCACAAAGTCAACCACAGAGGAATTTTTCAGCAGTACCTGACCTAACTGGTGGTCCCTTTCCATGACTTCCAGCTGTCGTCAGGCGATTTTATTATTATTATTATTATTATTATTATTATTATTATTATTATTATTATTATTATTATTATTATTATTATTATTATTATTATTATTATTATTATTATCATTATTATTATCATTATTATTATTATCATTATTATCATTATTATTATCATTATCATTATCATTATTATTATTATTATTATTATTATTATTATATATATATATATATATATATATTTTTTTTTTTTTTTTTTTTATAATTCTTAATAGTGGTGGGACTAGACCCCAAATTCTCAACTATTCCGGTGTGAGTCCCGATACTGTTCTAAAGACTTCCGATTCCGATAAATAATCAATAAATATATTTTTATAAAGCCTCTGCTTCCCCCAAGCCAACGGTACAAGGCCGGGAAATAACTACATCAATTAATTATTATTGTCTTTTACTTATTAGTTTATTTATTTATTTCTATTGTTAATCAATTTTGTATCCTCCCCTCCCCAACTCGTATAGGAATCGTTAATTTTATTTATTTATCTGTTTATTTATTTATTCTTAATTAATGTTGTAACTTCCCCCCCCCTACACAACCCATCCTCGGTGAAGGGGCGCTTATGACCCCCCTAACTCATTCATAGGAAGAGAGAGATGGGGAGGAGAAAGGGGGGAGAAGGAGAGGGAGAGGGGAGAAAGAAAAAAAAGTATTTATATAAATTTGTGTGTGTGTGTGTAGTGTGTGTGTGTGTGTGTGTGTGTGTGTGTGTGTGTGTGTGTGTGTGTGTGTGTGTGTGTGTGTGTGTGTGTGTGTGTGTGTGTGTGTTCGTGTGTGAAGATAAAAAATGTCTCCTTTCTAGTGGGTAAAGCATTTTAATTTAAAAAAAAAATTCATAATATTTTCATTATTTCTGTTTCGATTTATTAATTAATTTCATTATCGTTTTCTTTACTTCATATTTTATTTAATTTTTTGTTGTTCCATCCTTATGGGTTTTTGTGCCTATTTTCTTTGTTTAAAGTTATTGTATTTTTTTTTTTGTATTTTTTATTCAATTAATAATTTCTTTTATTCATATTTTTCTTTATTTTTTGTTTTTCTGTTTTATTTTAGTTTGTTTTGTTTAATTTATTCTAATTTTTATCTATTTATTTATTTAATTCTTCTCAAGCTCCTCCGTTATAATAACGGTTTTTTTTTCTTGGGAAAACAGGTAATTTTACTTATTTCTTTATTTTATTTTTACTCTATTTCATTCTTATTTTAATTTATTCAGTTTTATTTTATTCTATTTTATTTCATTTTTATCTTTATTTTTCCCCAGACAGGATCACTATCCCATCTATAAACAAAGACATGTCACAGTGGTAAGTGTTGGTTCACATTTTCATAACATTTCGTTCATTATATGCATCACACCCTGTCCTCGGACGAACCTATTTGAAATCGGTGACGAAACTTTTGGGTCAAAGGATGCGCAAGTATGAATGTGCCGAGATGGTGAAAAATTAAGTTTAGTTAGTCTCGTTCTTCACGCCAGTTGTCACGAAAAGGATCTCAGAAAGTTTCGGTCACCCTATGTAACAGTTGCAGGTCTTGAGCGAACGTTTTTGAAACCAACGACAATTTTTTTTTAAGGTGAAGGTCTACGTCATATAATCACACCAATTTATTTATTAATTTATTTGTTTATGTATTTATTTATGTATTTATTCATTTATTTATTTATTTATCTATTTATTTATTTATTTATTTATTTGTTTATTTATACTCTATTGATTCCATAATTTACCAACTATGCTCACTAACGATTTTGATTGTTATTGGGTCAGATAGACTTAACTAAACAAGATTAGGTTTAGCACAGTTAGATTAGGGTATGTTGGGTTATATTTGGCTAGGTTGAGGCGTGCTAAGTTAGGGCTATGTTGGGTTAGGCTGATGATACATAGGTAATCATTTTTACACAAATATTCCAAATATTTTCATCATTTTACAAAGGACGAAGATGACAAATAAGACATGAAAATCTCTCTCTCTCTCTCTCTCTCTCTCTCTCTCTCTCTCTCTCTCTCTCTCTCTCTCTCTCTCTCTCTCTCTCTCTCTCAGACGTATTTGGAAGTGGGTAGAAACAACTTCGCCAAACGTGCAGTCAGTGAATGGAATAAACTTCCTGCAGAGGCAGTGCAGTGTAGCACAGTTCCAAGTTTCTAGGTTCATTAAGATAAAGGCCAAAACAATGTCTCAATGCCTGCCAATGGCTTGTTTCGCTTGTTTGTTTATGCCTTCGTTTAATAATCTTTTCTTAATATCCGTCCTACTTATGGATCAAAAGGTCTCCCAAAAGGTCTTCCCTTT
>NC_134806.1:45063802-45068802 GCF_046742065.1 Oratosquilla oratoria
AAAACCCCGCCAGATGGTACGACACGACCGGAAGTCGAGACGACGCACTCCGGACTTTGTGTCGGACGAAATCTGACATATAACGACCGACCCATAAGAGTGACGTCACTTAAACGATGACTTCATCTTGGTTGTGACGTCAATAAGAGAGTGACATCATCTAGGCAATAACATCATTTAGGATTCTAGGTGGTGGCGTCATCTGTGGGTGGGTATTATTCGTATTTTTATTTGTATTTTCATTTATTTGTTCATTTATTTATCTATTTATTCGTTTATTTATTTATCTATATTGTATTTATATATTATTCATTTGTTTAATTATCTATTTGAATTTATTTTATTTTACCTTGTTTTATTTATCAGTTGCTGTCTCACCATGTTGAAAGTATTGGTGTTAGAACACACGCACACACACGCGCACACACACACACACACACACACACACACACACACACACACACACACACACACACACACACACAGCTGCGGGCTGGACATCTGCTCCAATAATCGAAGGAAAAAATAGCTCAGTGTGATAGCACCTGAATAAGGACAGGAGCTTACTCCGCCCGGAGGCGCTGAGTACCTGCGGTCAAAGCCGTCACCTTTGCCCTAGGGCCCAGAATAACATTACAGCGTCACCTTTCGCATAAATTATTTTCTAGAATCTGTTACTGAGTCAAAGGCCTTCTAGTAATCCCTCGCGTTTTCTAGATTAGTTGATTCATAGTTTGCAGATGTTCTAGAATCAAATATTCATTTCTAAAACTTGTTTATTCTATTGGCTAGTCTTCATCTAACACTTGACTTGGTCTTTTTATAAGATTCTTGGAAAGTATTTTGTATAAGTTTGATAAGCTAAACGGCCGGTAGTTAATGTATATATATATATATATATATATATATATATATATATATATATATATATATATATATATATATACATATATATATGTATACATTCTTTTTCCAGAATAGCCACCACATCTGCAGTCCGTATCTTAGGAACTTTTGATACCCCTACAGACCAGGGTGATGTATAATTTTTTATATATATTGTTTAGCTCAGAATAAAAAGAATCCTGATGATTAATTTTACTTCTTTTCTATATAGAATCGCTGGTGCACCTCTTCCACTTCCTCTCACTCACTCCCACACCCTTTAAGTCATCCACAGTCTTCCTCATTCTTTAGTCAAGCTTAGTCATCCGAAGAAGTCTGGATGAGTGTGTGGATGAGTATATGGATGAGTGTGGATGAGTGTGTGGATGAGTAGTTAAGGGCAGATTAGTAGGTAGATGCGTTAGTAGATAAGTTAGTTGGAAGGAGACTACTTAAGTTGGGAAGGGAAGTAGCTGTTGATCACGAGTCCAGCACGTGATCCAAGGCCATGGTGAATCACACACACGCACGTACACGCTGTCTGCAATAAGTAGATGGGTAAGTAGGAGGTAGATGACGTAGGTAGATAAGTAGACTTTTACGTATTTTCACAGCAAAAATCAACGCTTCTATACATTGCTGCGTACCTCTGGGCCGTGGAGGTTAGGCTGCTTGGCGGGTAGTTAGATAGGAATATCCGGCCTTGTAAAGCTATACCGATAATATCTGGCATCCTCTCTCTCTCTCTCTCTCTCTCTCTCTCTCTCTCTCTCTCTCTCTCTCTCTCTCTCTCTCTCTCTCTCTCTCTCTCTCTCTCTCTCTCTCTCTCTCTCTCTCTATCTCTCTCTCTCTCTCTCTCTCTCTCTCTCTCTCTCTCTCTCTCTCTCTCTCTCTCTCTCTCTCTCTCTCTCTCTCTCTCTATCTATCTATCTATCTATCTATCTATCTCTCTATCTATCTCTCTGTCTTTCTCTCTCTCTCTCTCTCTCTCTCTCTCTCTCTCTCTCTCTCTCTCTCTCTCTCTCTCTCTCTCTCTCTCTCTCTCTCTCTCTCTCTCTCTCTCTCTCTCTCTCCCTCTCTTTCTCTTTCTCTCTCTTTCTGTCTCTCTCTGTCTCTCTCTCTCTGTCTTCCTCTGTCTCTCTCTCTCTGTCTCTCTCTCTCTCTCTCCCTCTCTCTCTCTCTCTCTCTCTCTCTCTCTCTCTCTCTCTCTCTCTCTCTCTCTCTCTCTCTCTCTCTCTCTCTCTCTCTCTCTCTCTCTCTCTCTCTCTCTCTGTCTCTCTTTCTGTCTCTCTGTATCTCTCTCTCTCTCTCTCTCTCTCTCTCTCTCTCTCTCTCTCTCTCTCTCTCTCTCTCTCTCACACACACACACACACACACACACACACACACACACACACACACACACACACACACACACACACACACACACACACACACACACACACACACACACACACACACACACACACACACACACACACACACACATTTTCCTTCTAAACTTTGGTGTGTGTGTGTGTGTGTGTGTGTGCGTGTGTGTGTGTGTGTGTGTGTGTGTGTGTGTGTGTGTGTGTGTGTGTGTGTGTGTGTGTGTGTGTGTGTGTGTGTGTGTGTGTGTGTGTGTGTGTGTGTGTGTGTGTGTGTGTGTGTGTGTGTGTGTGTGTCTTCCTCTCTGTGTCTCTCTGCCTCCTTTTCTCTCCCTCTGTATCTGTCTGTCTCCCTCTCTCTCTCTGTCTCTCCCCCCTTCTCTCTCTCTCTGTGTCTTTCTCTCTCTCTCTCTGTCTTCCTTTCTCTCTCTGTCTTTCTCTCTGTCTCTCTCTCTCTCTCTCTCTCTCTCTCTCTCTCTCTCTCTCTCTCTCTCTCTCTCTCTCTCTCTCTCTCTCTCTCTCTCTCTCTTTCTCTCTGTCTCTCTCTCTCTCTCTCTCTCTCTCTCTCTCTCTCTCTCTCTCTCTCTCTCTCTCTCTCTCTCTCTCTCTCTCTCTCTCTATCTCTCTCTCTCTCTCTCTCTCTCTCTCTCTCTCTCTCTCTCTCTCTCTCTCTCTCTCTCTCTCTCTCTCTCTCTCTCTCTCTCTCTCTCTCTCTCTCTCTCTCTCCTCTCTCTCTCTCTCTCTCTCTCTCTCTCTCTCTCTCTCTCTCTCTCTCTCTCTCTCTCTCTCTCTCTCTCTCTCTCTAGAGACAGTGAAATAAATTGTATAATTTTAGTTTTAAACTTGATATATTCAAATAATTCCTGGACA
The DNA here is from genome assembly GCF_046742065.1 of Oratosquilla oratoria. Lineage (NCBI taxonomy): Eukaryota > Metazoa > Arthropoda > Malacostraca > Stomatopoda > Squillidae > Oratosquilla > Oratosquilla oratoria. Next base: position 45,066,925 of record NC_134806.1, read on the forward strand.
CACACGCACACACACACACGCTCGACGACACAGTGATAGCGTTCGCAACTGCTGACCCAGCGGTTCGAGTTTGAATCCCGCTCAGGGCTTAAATAATTTCAGTATCGCTACGCTGCGAGCCGTTACTCCAACTCTCGTGTGTGGGGAGTTGTGTGTGTGTGTGTACGTGTAAGGTCACATCATTACCCATAGATCGGTTACATGAGGTCTGAGCTCTCACCCGGGAGGGAAGTAGCTGTTGATCACGAGTCCAGCACGTGATCCAAGGCCATGGTGAATCACACACACGCACGTACACACTGTCTGCAATAGGAAAGATGGAATTTAATGATAATTACTTCCGTTCCCACGCAGCGACCTAATTAGCATTACCATTACTATTACTATTACTACCATTACTGTTATAGTATTATTACCTTTACTATCATCATTACTACCATTACTATAATAGTACTCTTACCATTACTATTACCATTACTATTATCATTACTATAACAGTGCTATTACCATTTCTATTACCATTACTATAGGAGTACTATTATCATTATAATTTTTTGTCACCAAACATTCCTTCACCTTGTCTATTTGTTTATCTGATTATTCACTTAATTATTCATATCATTTATCATTTATCCGTCAATGATATTACCTTTAATCATTGATTGATTATTGATATACATAACATATTAAAATATATTTAATTGTTTCTATCTACTTGTGTCTGGATATTTATTTGTAAAATTCTCTTACACACACACACACACACACACACACACACACACACACACACACACACACACACACACACACACACACACACACACCACACCACACCTTAGTTACCTTATTTTCTATTAGGATACCAGCTCTCGAAAAACTTCCTCCCTCCCTCCCACTCCCTCCAAAGTGCCCTGAAAGATCAGATCGAAGAACAAAAAAAATCGATTATAATTTTCATTGAAGTACATTCCATTCACAAAATCATTATCCTCCTCCTCCTCTTCATTCTCATTTCTTCTCTTGCACCTACTCCTCTTCATCATCCTCCTCCACCTCTTCCTCCTCCTCCTCCTCCTCTTCCTCCTCCTCTTCCTCCTCCTCCTCCTCTTCCTCCTTCTCTTCCACCTCCTCCTCTTCATCCTCCTTCTCTTTTTCCTCCTTCTCTTCCACCTCCTTCTCTTCCACCTCCTTCTCTTCCACCCCATCCTCCTCTTCCACCTACTCCTCCTCTTCCTCTTCTTCTCCTCCCCCTCTTCCTCCTCTGCCTCCTCCTTTTCTTCCACCTCGTCCTCCTCCTCTTCCTCCTTCACCTCCTTCTCCTTCTCTTCCAGCTCTCCTCCTCCCCTCCTCCTTCACCTCCTCCTCTTCCTTTTCCACTCTTCCTGCTCTTCCTCACCCTCCTACTTCTCTTCCACATCTTCCTCCTCTTTCACCTATTCTTCCATCTCCTCCACCTCTTCCTCCTCCCCTCTTCCTCCTCCCCCTCTTCCTCTCCCCCTCTTCCTCCCCTCTTCCTCCTCCCCTCCGCCTCCTCCCCTCCTCCTCCTCCTCCTCTTCTTCTTCTTCCTCCTCCTTCTCTTCATCATCCTCCTCCCCTCTTCCTCCTCCCCTCTTCCTCCTCCTCCCCTCTTCATCCCCCTCCATCTCCTCCTCCCCTTTTCATCCTCCTCTACCTCCTCCTCCCCTCTTCATCCTCCTCCCCTCTTCATCCTCCTCCCCTCTTCATCCTCCTCCTCCTCCTCCTCCTGCGGCAAAGGAGGGGACTGGGCGTTCCTGCGTCCCTCGCTCGCCTCAACCTTGAGGTTTGTCATTGTTGAGGAAAAATATATGAATGAAATTCAGACCGCAGCAGCCATGACATTGTGTGTGTGTGTGTGT
>NC_134806.1:45071302-45073802 GCF_046742065.1 Oratosquilla oratoria
TTCTTTTCTGTCTGTATATTTCTGATTCATTTATGTGTATTTTTTTGTTTTTCTATGTATTTGTATCTATATATCTATTATAATTTTATTTTATATTATTTCTTTCTTGATTTCTTTATTAATTAATTCACCTATTTATTGATTGGTTAATCAAGTCATTAATTTATTTGCTAATTTATTTTTCATTTATTCATTAACTATATTTTATTTATTTTTATCTATTTATTATTTATTATACATTTCTTTATCTATCTTATTGATTGAACACGGAACAAGATCTATGCTCGTAGGGCACCGTCACTGGGCATCTTGTATTTTTCAAAGGTCAATTGAGAAGGTTTTAGTTTTTTTTTTTTTTTTTTTTGTCATTTCATGCACGAAAATATAACTTAGGAGAAGTTAGAACACTGAAATGCACGTTTCATGTCGAGAGCGAGCGAGGAATCTTCAGAGGATGAATGCCCTGAACGAGACAAGGAATTAGGACGGGTGAGTTCGTCGGAATGCATTACTGCATGCACGCTTTACACGCATAAATGCACACCAGCAATCACACACCACACCAGACCAGACACATGATTTCGTTGGTTTGTTATCAGACGTGCGTAAGAAGGTTTGAAGGCATGAAAGGGTCAATCTGGGCGTTCATCCTCTGAAGATTCCACGCTCTGGACATGTTCTTTGACCAGTTGAGCCTTGTTTTGGATATGCGAATTGATTCGTACACGTATATCCTTGTACCGTAGTCACATTGGAACGCGAGAGGGGATCCAAATCAGACAAATCTTCTTCACTCGATATGAAATCACCCATCGTGCTCGTGGCCATGTCCGAGAATGTAAACAACAACCCTGACGTCATCAGTTCCCCAAGCGGCGGAAAATGTAACTACGACATCGAAAAGTTCGTCTGCTATCAGCCACTTTTGAGATCATGCTATTTGGATGAAATCAAGACCAGGAAATGATAGAAACGTGCATTTTAGTGTTCTAACTTCTAAGTTATATTTTCGTACATGAAATGACAAAAATATAAAGAAACCCAAGACCTTCTCATTGACCTTTAATCTACAACTTTTCCTCTTCCTCCTCTTCCTCCTCCTCCTCCTCCTCATCCTCTTCCTCCTCCTCCTCCTCGTCCTCTTCCTCCTCCTCCTCGTCCTCTTCCTCTTCCTCTTCCTCTTCCTTTCCCCTTCCTCTTCCTCCTCTTCCTAACTCTCCACCTCCTCTCCTCTCCTCCTCCACCTCCTATTCCTCTTCTTACTCCTCCTCCTTTTCCTCCTTCTCTTCCTCCCCCTACACCTCCTCTTCTTGCCCAACCCTTCCTCTCCTCTTCCTTCTCTTCATCCTACTTCTCCTCCTTCCCTCTCCTCCTTCTCCTTTTCCCCTTCCTCCTGCTCCTCTTCCTCTTCCTCCTCTCTAGTGCTCTTACTCTTCCTCCTCGTTTCCCTCCTTCTTCCTCTCCTGTTCTTCCCCTTTCATAATTCCCTTCTTCCTCCTCCTCCTCCTTTTCTTCTTCATCTCACTCCACCTCCTCCTCTTCGTTCCTCTCCTTCACGTTTTATTTCATCTCCTCATTCTCTTCCTCCTCCTCCCCTTCCTTCTCCTCTTCCTCCTCCTCTTCCTTCTCTTCCTCCTCCTCTTCCTCCTCCTCCCCTTCTTCCTCCTCCTCCTCTTCCTCCTCATCTTCCTCCTCCGTCTCCTCTTCCTCCTCCTCCTCTTCCTCCTCCCACTCCTCCTCCTCCTCCTTTTCCTCTTTCCTCGTCTCATCCTCCTCCCACTCCCCGTCTCCTCTTCCTCCTCCTCTTCGTCCTCCTTCTCCTCTCTATCTCCTTTTCCTCCTCTTCCTCTTTCTCTTTTTCCTCCTCTTCCTCTTTCACCTTCTCCTCTTCACCCCTCCCCTTCCTCCTCCTCCTTCTCTTCCTCCTCCTCTTCCTCCTCCTCCCTTCCTCCTCCTCCACCTCTTTCTCCTCCTCTTCCTCCTCCGTCCCCTCTTCCTCCTCTTCCTCCTTCCACTCCTCCTCCTCCTCCTCCTCTTTCCTCGTCTCATCCTCCTCTCACTCCCCGTCTCCTCTTCCTCCTCCTCTTCGTCCTCCTCCTCCTCTCTATCTCCTTTTCCTCCTCTTCCTCTTTCTCTTTTTCCTCCTCTTCCTCTTTCTCCTTCTCCTCTTCACCTTTCTCCTCCTCTTCCTCCTCCTCCTCCTCCGTTTGGCGCGGGATCCTTACCTTCTCGCCTGTTACGCAACCAACCCGCAGTGCAATTACCATCATCTCCGTTTTCTTTCATACTTTGCGTCTTTCTCTCTCTCTCTATCTCTCTCTCTATCTCTGTCTTTCTATCTCCCTCTCTCTCTCTATGTCTGTTTCACTCTTTCTGTCTCTCTCTCTGTCTCTCTCACTCTTTCCTCTTTCTCTCTCTCTCTCTTTTCTCTTCGTAGTTGCAGTCTGCTTCCTCCTCCTCCTCCTTCTCCTTTTCCCGTCCCCATCCTATTTCTTCTCTT
>NC_134806.1:45103802-45153802 GCF_046742065.1 Oratosquilla oratoria
TATTTATCTTTATTCATTCATATCTTTATTTATGTATTCATTAGGTCAAGCAAGAACAACCCTGCAGTCTAAATGTTATTTTGTTATGATTTAGGGAGAGGCGACTTCTATTATATGTCTTTTACTTGATTTGTGTGGTGATAAAAAGTATAGCTATTAATCATAATATTGGTCGTATTGAAAATTATTCTATATATTATTACTTATTATCTATTTGTTTGTTAAATTTATCACACAGTGCATGGTGATTAAAAGTATGTTTATTTTTAGGTAGATGTTTTTCTTTTATTATGTCAAAAGCTGTTTTGTGTTAGTGTGTATCTAGGATTTTACTTATATATATATATATATATACATATATATATATATATATATGTATGTATATATATATATATATATATATATATATATATGTATATATTAATCACGAGAAACCCACAGTCGGAATAAAAGGAAACTTAGAAGAAAGCATAATTTCTATATTTCGGCAAATAGCTATAGCCCTCTTCAGGAAAGTACAGGTTACAAGAAATTGTATAGACAAATACAATTGAGAAAAAATGTTGAATCCGCCTTAATCGAAGAATGTCCGAACTTGAACATCTCCAAAGGTCAGTTGTCCCCGGACATAATCTCACGGCTAGCTGTGAGCCGTGTGGTTAAAAACCTTCACCCTCCTGACCCCGCTCCCCCACCAATCTTGACCCCGTTTCCCTTCTGACCTCACACCTCTACCCACACATCCCCTCCCCTCTGACTCCGAACTGCGCGACGGATTGTCATGTTTTTAGCTCTGCCTGTTCCCCTTCTACTCATATCTCAATTGTATTTATGCCTCTGGAATTTCTCGTAACCTGTACTTTCCTGAAGAGGGCTACAGCTATTAGCCGAAATATAGAAGTTATACTTCCTTCTAAGTTTCCTTTTATTCCGACCGTGGGTTCCTCGTGATTGTAATTTTACAAATGTGCTACTACATTTTATCCAAGTGATATATATATGTATATGTATATGTATATATATATATATATATATATATATATATATATATATATATATATATATGTATGTATATACACACATATACATTAATTTTTAATCTATGTATAGGTTAAGCTAAATAAAATAATAATTAGAATTTGAAAAATAGATAAGAATATATCTGATTGGATGATAATAATGAATATTAGTATGAGTTAAGATCGCCGAATTTGAATTGCTAGAAGACGACTTTGGTTCTTTGGTTGCACTATTATTCTAGACTTCCCTATGAACATTTCATCATTGTGTCTAACTTTTCTAAATTATTTCCATCTCTTTGTTTGTCATTCATTGTCTCACTACATGACGCATATGTCATTTGACTTTTGGATATTCAAAAAAAAAAAAAAAAAATTGCAACCGAAGTCATTTTGACTCAAACGAACTCAAAACTGTTGGTCGAGCATGCCAGAGATGGTAGAGACGATAATTAATATTGTGATCATCAGGAGTAGGAAGAAAATTATGATAATAGTAATGGTTAACATATATTTGATGTTATGTCTAACGATATAGCAAACTATAAACATTCTTATTTTCAGATAAAACCTTGCAATTCTGGTACCATTGAGTCATGTGTAGCAGCACAGCAGTAGATAATTGTTTTATTCAGTGGCATGCAATTGAATCTGGTATTAATTCCATTGTCTTATATTTTTCTCATTTTTTATTTACACTTTGTAGAGATCCAGATTTCATAAATTGATTGAGCTAAAGAAAATTAAAGAGACAAGGGAAAGCGCATCTGGTGTGTGTATATATATATATACATATATATATATATATATATATATATATATATATATACATATATATATATATATATACATATATATATATATATATACAGTCATATACACACATATATATATAAATAAATATATATACATATATATAATAAATATATATATATATATATATATACATATATATATATATATATACATATATATATAATATATATATATATATATACACATATGAGTTATTAACCCACTGTCAGAGAATATAAGACAGATCTGTATATTTCGACCACTAACTGTGGTCCTCTTCAGCAGATTAAAGAGAACCACAGATAGTGGTTGAAATACACAGATCTTCTGTCTTATATCATTCTCCAACAGTGGGTTAATAAGTCTCATTTTACAAATGTGGCACTACATTATATCTTCCTTTATATATATATATATATAAATACATATATATATATATATATATATATATATATATATATATGTATATATATATATATATGTATATATATGTATGTATATATTAAAGACATTGAATTTTCAGCTGCTTTTGTAAGTCATCCAGTTAAACAAGTCTAGATAAATACTGTACATACACAAACTCGGTAGCACGCGACACAAGTACACTGAGGAAGAAATATCATTCACATTCAATATTTTCTGTATATCACTTCCTGTCTGAACATTAAAAAAAAATGCTAGATTTTTTTTTCTAATTGAGCTAGGAAGTTCATTTTATTGCTGAACACCATGCTCAGGATTGTAATCCTTCTGACCAAGTTTCAGTGAAGTTTGTCAATAGATGCTGTACTTACAAAATAAAAGCTTAATTTTATTGAGCAAAAATAATTAATCAAATGCACAAACCACTACTAGTCCCCAACTATTTTTTCCCCTAAGAAAGTATTTGACATGGTTATAATTATCAACATACTAAACATGGTTCGGTTCAGTGGTCATTTTTTGTTCTACTGCTACATTTACCCTCACAGAATTTTTTAACTTTTTAACATAGAAATTCCAATATGCAACACACCTTTAAAAACATTGTTCAAATTGTAGAACAAAGTGCCAGCTTTCAAATAAAAAGAGAATCATGGAATTAGACCAAAAATTGTCAGATTTGTAGTACTGTGAGCGACATTATTTTAGGGAGAAAAAAAAAATAGAAAATGGGCTTCAGTGTTTATCTTGATGTTTTTACACTCCAGACATCAGTGTAATGGGCGTGATTGTTGAAATATACAGATGAATTATTTATTAATTGATTATTAAAGTAAATCAAGGCATTTAAAGTGTTTCTAAAGGTAGAAACTGGTAGCCCTTTACTGGTAAAGTGCTATCAATATCTATCCTTTTCACACTTCCTCTCCTACTTATGCCTGGTTTTCTCCCCTCTTCTGTGTTGATGGTCTAGGCTTTCTGAACATTTGTAAGTGTTTGTAGGCTGTAAGAAACCAAGTGGAAACAAAGAAAACACGGTGCAGAGTAAATGTCAACTCAGCCATGTGGACCATGCGTGCATCCCTACTCATTGTGACAGGAACTGATGCACTCTCCTTCCTCACTCACACAACACAGAGTTGCTATTAAATAAAAATAAAAAATTATAATATAAAAAATAAAAATAAAAAAAAATAAAAATTGCCAGCATGTGATATTTACATTTAAAAATTACAAAGAAAGAGCATGCCAAAAGGAGACCTATTGGTCCATAGCTAGGTTGAATGTGAGTGAAAAGTAACAATAGTAATAAATAAATAAATTAGATATAGAGATAATGATAAATAATAAACATAGATAATAATCATTTATGACAGAATAATAATGAATAATAATAAAAGAATAGATAAAATAAAAAAAATGGCAGGCATTACAGCATACTGTTTACACGTTTATATAAATGAATCTTAAAAAATTTGAACTGAACTACATTGCACTGCCTCTGCAGAAAGTTTATTCTATTAACTACACAGTTGACAAAGTTGTTTCTACCCACTTCCAAATTAAATCTCTTTCTTGATAATTTGAGACTGTTATTTCTTGTCTGATTCCCATTCAGTTTGAAGATTTCATCATTTTTTATGTCAATTCCCTTTAGAATCTTAAAGACCTTTATGAAGTCACCCCAGAGGCTACGCTTTTTTAGGGAAAATAGATTCATATGTTTTAGTCAATTTTTGTATAATTTATTTCTGATAATTAGTCATATTAAAAATTGCCCTATCAATTTACAACTTCAGGAAGTTGTTGTCAACACTTGAAACTATTTTTCAGGAAGTTTTCAATTTTCGGCATATTTTTAAATTTTTTTACATCTATAAAGCGGACGGACATCCTTGAAAGATGACTCCATCCAAAGCATTTGGAACTAAAAAACAAATTAAGTTTGAGCTAAAGATAAAAAAGAAAACAGACAATATGAAGACTAGGCTGGTGTTTTCATTCATATATATATATATATGATATACATATATGTATATATATATATATATATACATATATATATGATATAAATATATATGTATATATATATATATATATATATATGTATGTTTGTATGTATGTATGTATGTAAAAGAGGGGAGCAGATTTTCTGTATGACATGTGGACTTGAAAACAACAGCATTTTTGCAATTATTTAACTTTTTTCTATTATTCTTTATTTTTCTAATAATGGATTTTCTTTCATGCAGATGAGCATGAAGGAAAATCCATCATCAGAAAAATCAAGAACACTAGAAACAGGTTAAATAATTGCAAAAATTAAGTAATTTTCAACTCCATATATATATCTGGTATAGTAACTCAAAGGAAACTATAACTTATCAAAGTACTAAAGTACATGGCACCATCTACAGTCAGTTCTGTTCAAGTGACAGTACCTGATTTACCTACTTGTGAGCCATGGGCCAAACTCATCATTGGGTCCCCAAATTAATAGATATACGGCATGTTTCTGTATCCAATATATACTGAATCTTTTTTCAATTGAATTTAATTGAATGGTTACTTTTTATTGAAAAAATATTTATTGCACTTTAATACAGTGTCTACCTAATTGATTTTTCTATTCATGTATTTATTTCTATTTATCTACTTACTTTTCTAATTCTTATGCAATTAATTTCAGGACCCTCTTATGCCTGTTGGTAAATCCAACCCTGACAACAGACAAGATAAGTGTACTTTAGCACCATTTTCTGTTTGTCATACATTTTTTTCTCTCTCCTTTTTGTCTTTTCATCCTAATTCTCGCATTCATTATCACACAAAGCTGCCTGGATACCTTACTGTGGCATGCATAGTCAAATGGTAAAGGGCATCACCCTTGCGGCATTTTGCAGAAGCTGCAGCGATTTATTTTTTCTTCTTTTTTTTTTCTTCTTTTTCATTTGGCCAGCGAGGATATATGGCAGTAATCAGTTATCATGGGAAGTCGTCATTCAAATCCCCCTTTCATGCAGAGGGACCGTTGCACGTACTATGCGGCACAAACCCTAAGGCCCCTAAGCTCCAAGTTCAGCTCCAGTCGCTCAAAATTTTCTGGTACTGACTCTGCTCCACATCTTGAGCCGGCTCTTTGCATGGGGGTACTGATGGACCCTGATGGCGGACTGGTTGGGTGCGACTGGTGTGTCGAGGTGATTCAGACGGGCATTCCCTCTCGACGTTGTTCCCAGTGGCGCAGTCAGCCATGCTCCCTTGCACTGTGAAAGATGCCACACTCGGTTATCTGCATATTGCATATGAAGCGTAATTACATAAAACCAACATCAAGACTGCCATGGTGGTGTATGGGCTGTGACACTGAGATATCTATATATGATCACAATCCATCCCAGAGTCCTATTTATGAAACAATATATTTATTGTGATCAAGTAACTTGCTCCGCAATTATATTGTTAGTTCAATTTCAATTTCAGCTTGTTATACAAATCTAATTTTCTTCACGGGAAAAAAAAATCAATTAAATTTGTTCCTATCATGAACCATTCATGTATGGGGACCCCAACGTCTGAATACTCATAAGGAAATGTTTTACCTCGTTGTTGTGAAGGCTCTGCCATTGTCATTGGCTCGTGTGTTTCTTGCTGACTGTTCGTTTGTCCCTGCTGCGGCAGCAATGTCCCTGGTGATGTGGTCACATCGCCCCTGTGGAATGTATGAATGTGTTCTGCAGGTACTACATCACCTGTAGGAAAGTAAAATATTGAACGAATAATTACGGTAAATAACATATGGATGCTCGCTGGTCGAGCAGGTCAGGGGATAACTATTTGTGACAGAGGTCAAGGTGACGACAGTTTGAACACTGCCACCAGCGAGTTGGACCAAGGGCATGGTTCATTCAATTCCACACTACAAAGTCCTCTGTAAGGGGCACCATCCTACCCTCCTGATAGGGGGAGTTTGCAACATTAAACCAAATCAATCAATCAAGTAACATATGAATGTGTTCCACAAGAACTACCTCACCTGGAACAAGAAATAATATTCTACAAAATATTGAATGAATAACAAGAGTAACTGGTTTCTATTGTCTTTTACTTGGTACAAGGGACCAATGACGTACCTGCGTGTACTGATCCAACAAGATCTGTATCATTACGTAGCAGAAGGACAATGTAGTACAGCAAAGCCGTCCATTTTCAAACACCCTTGCCTCCATCATGAGGTGCAGCCCTGAGGGGATGACTCTCAGTCCCCAGACTGTGCCCAAGATCTCTCTTTATCAACTCCGACTGTATTTCTTACGTTTTTTTCACACATGAAGAGCTGGCAATCAGCAGACACTCTTCTCTCCCTACGACTTTTGACAGGTGACAAAGAAACATTCCCACTTTCACACAACACAGACAGCATTCCAAAGGGTCTCCCAAGAGATACATATGGGAGGGGTAGAGGATGCCAGCCAGTATGGGACCAGTTTTCTCACTTACCGAAACTGACCCAGGCAGTGGGCAGGAGACGGGGATGACCTGTCATCCACGAGGAGCTAAGTTGAGTGGGGAAAGGGTGGTGGGTAGGAGTGGGTGCATAGCTTTGACTTGGCTACCCCCCTTATTAAGGGGAAGAAACCCTTGGGATACAGATAGACAGACAGAAATTTGAGGTTTGTGGGTCCTACTTATGACTAAAAAGGGGTGTGGGGGTTGCTTATGTGTGAATGATATTTTGACGCAGCCCGAACGGATTTCTCCCCATCTTCTCTTTTTTTTTTTCTGGATGAGGGGACGGAGAGGGGGAGGGGAGGGGGTCAGCAATAAAGTGAAATGACCTTGCTGTGGATGTGCTGTGTCTTGCTGCATTGATTCTGACCCAGGGCAGTGAGCGGGATGACCCGTCATCCACGGGGAGCTAAGATGAGAGAGGGTGACGGGACGGGAGTGGAATGGGTGGGGGTACATGCCTTTGACTTGGTTATCTCCCTTATAAGGAGGTGCTAAGTGGCTGTGGCTAAGGCCATTACCTTTGCCCTATGAGCTTTAGAGACTGTTGGTGCAGGTAACAGTCGCTGATGGAAATTGGAGTGCGGGATTTCAACTCCCAACTCGGCGAATACTAGGCCAGCACACTAAAGTAGCTCATCCACAGGGAGCTAAGATGAGAGGGGGAGGAAAGGGTGGTGGAGGGGTGGGAGTGGGTACATGCCTTTGATTTGGCTACCTCCCTTATAAGGTGGAAAAAGCCCTTAGTATATAGACTGATTGACTGATTGGTGATCGGTCTTATAAAAGAATGATTCTACTGGGGGGAGGGGGGGCAGGCCCCCTCAGGGTGGCCCCACTAATAACAGCAGCATCATGTGGACAACTGATCATGTACGTCAACTGTTCCAGACCACATGCAAAGTTGAGGTCCGAGCAGGTACTAGCCCCACAAACCAAGAATAAAGAAAAAAAATCCCTAAAATACTATCTATGTGTATACTAAGGTCCTCTTCCCCCTTATAAGGGGGGTAGCCAGCCAAGGCATGCAGCAACACTAATTGCATTAATCATTTAGTCAATACCCGTTACAGGGCCCCCTTATTAAGATCTTTGTGATGGTGGTTCGAACCCTGCCACTGGTGAGTTGAACTAAGGGCATGATTCATTAAAATCCATGCTACAAAGTCCTCTGTAAGGGGTACCATCCTAGCCTACTGATGGGGGGGGGGGGGGTTAGTTGCACAACATTAAACTGGATAAAATTGTATGCATTTATGAGCACGATATAACTGGAACATTACACCTGTCACTCATCATTAATGTTTGATTTGTTTCTTCAAATCAGGGGTACACCATTGCTTTGTAAATACAGTTTTTTGGTTCGTGGAGCTATTGCCTGTCTGGACCTCAATCTTGTGGCAATCTAGAACAATTCCCACATGAAATGGGGCGGTGTCCATGCAATACCAGTTGTTAGTAGTGCCCTGAGGAGATGAGGGAGGCTGACAATGGGCACTTGCTTGAGGTGGTCCTACACAATTCGTGTCAGGATCCTCCCTTGCTGTCAGGAATGCAATGCCAATTTCGTAGGTACCAGAGCTATGGGGATAATATTAAGGCATCTTTTTTTTTTTTTTTTTTTTTTTTTTAAGTGTGGAAGGCAGAGGTGGTATGAGGGAGCAACCAAAGATGAGATGGATGGATGGGGTAAAAGGAGCATTGAGGAAAAGGAGGATATTTGTTGAGGAAGACAGGGTTGAGTGGAAAATGGTTGTGTATGGGACTAGGTGTGGGATGGACAGTGAGTGAATCTGTGTGAATAATATTTTGACACAGCCTGAAGGGATTTCTCCCCATCTTCTCTTTTTCTGCATGAGGGGACGGAGAGGGGGGGTCACCGATTAAATGAAGTGGCCTTGCTGTGGATGTGCTGTGTCTTGCTGCATTGCTTCTGACCCAGGGCAGTGGGCAGGATGCAGGGATGACCCATCATCCATGAGGAGCTAAGAAAAGAGGGAGGGAAGGGTGGTGGTGAATGGGAATGGAGTGGGTGGGGATGAAATGGGTGGGAGTGGAATTATGCCTTTTGACTTTGGCTACCTCCTTTGTAATTGGGAAAAAAGCCTTTTGTATATGTATTTTTCTTTTTCTAATTATCTTTGCAATGTATCACTAAGTATAAAAGAAAGGAAAAAAGAGAAACGCTCCCCATTTAGAGAGGAGCTGGAGCAGTGCCCCAGCAAGCTCCGGCAGGACCACGTTTGTTGTTCGCCTTCACATACATACCATACATACATCTACCCAAGATTTTTTCCCCCTACACAGGGGGTAGCCAAAAAGAAAAAGGCATAGAAACCACTCCCACCCATTCCATTCCCTATATATTCCACTCCCCTCCACCCTCCTCCCTCCCTCTTATCTTGGCACATCCTGGATGATGGGTCATCCCTACATCCTGTCCACTGCCCTGGGTCAGAAGCAGTGTCGCAAGACACAGCACATCCACAGCCTTCACACTTCACTAAAACCTTCCCCTTTAGTCAAAGGTGCTGACTAGAGTCTGGCAGTCAGTCTCTGGTCTGGACCAGAAATATGTTCATATCAACTTGACAGGTGTCATGTATAGGGGAACAAAGCAAGTGCAGTACTTGTATTGTGTGCTAAGCAGCTCACTTTGGTGCAGTTAAATATATATATATATATATATACATATATATATACATATATATATAGATATATACATACATACATACATACATACATACATACACCAAGGCTTTTTCCCCCTTTCAAGGGAGGTAGCCAAAAAGGGAAAGGCATAAAATCACTCCCACCCATTTCATCCCTAAATACACTCCACACCCATAATGTATATATATATATATATATATATATGTATAATGTATATATATATACATATATATGTATATATATATACATATATATATATATATATATATATCACAGTTGCACCTTATGTTTTGGCAAATAACAGACAATTTCACTCAGTTGCACCTTTCCTAATATTTCTTTGCCGTTGAACTTGCACATCAAAATGGTAAGAAAAGTAAAAGACGAATGAAGTTGTCTCTGTTCATCTATACACAAGTTTCTCCCATAATTGGAAAAAAACATGCTTTGGATTTCTGCCATAAGTTTATATAAATCCTGTACATACAGAGATGTTTACTAAAAGCCATTTTCCTCCTTATAAGAGGGTAGTCAAATCAAAATATAAATTTCATATTTCAATTAAACTTTTTTAATTTCTTGCTGAAAGGATAAGTATGATTTTTCTCAAAAGATAAAAAAAATAAACAAAAAAAATCCTCCTCGGTGGGAGGAAAGGGTGATGGATGGAAATGGTTACATGCCTTTTGACTGGGCTACAAAGGCATTGTTCGTTAAATTCCATGCAACAAAGTCCTCTGTAAGGGGCACCATCTTAACCTCCCAATAGGAGGGGATTTTGTGATATTCAACCACATCGACATATAGACATCTTCAAATCATAAGTCAGCAATCAATAGCAAGGTAATCATAACACAACAAAATATCTGATTATTTAATAAATATTCACAAAATGGATTGCATTACAATGGGGAAATTGAAAATTTGGTACAAATATTTTTGTAGTCGAAGGTCATTCTTCTTTTCGATTCGTCTCGATGGAATAAAATTTAAACATGATACACAATGAATAGAAATTGTCAAACAAATTTCACAAATCTATTAAAATTCAAACACTAAAACTATGACTAAATAATGAGATTCTGAATCAAAATCATAAGACATAAAACAATGGGATAACAAAAACAAAATGGATGCTGCATTCACACTCGCCAACCAATCCAATTTATTACGTCGGCACTTATTTGGCTTACACTCCCATGATCCGTGAACTTGTAAATATGAGAGATGAATATGAAGAATGTGAATATCCGCTGTTTATGAGGAATGATGATGATGACATGGGGTGATGACAATGCACCTAACGTTTCTTTTGTCTGATGGATAAAGAAATAACTATCCAAGCAGTTTTGTGGGTAGCAAGGTGACCCCTCTTCCCCTATAGTACAACAAATGGTCAACTGCATTGTCCTGAAGAAGTGACAAACACCATTCATGTGAATACAAAATGGTGGTGAAGCTACAAAGTCATCGGAAAGAGATCTGACGAAATGTTCAAAACATACAATGATATATGGAGAAATACATATGCACACTCGTACGCACACATGCACACAATAGAAAAGAATAAATCTGACAATATTAATAATGCAGATCAATGAACAGAATCACACGAGGTGTAAAGTGTCACTAAAAGTCTCATTGTCGGTTTTACCGAACATGCTCATGCATGGAATGTGTTGCGACTACACAGTAGCCAGTACAACGACACTCGTTACAATAACAGTACCCTGTCTTCGGCACTAATGCTTGGGTGTTCGCCGCAATCACGGACTAGAACAGCTCTTTATCATCAAGGTACTTTCCTTCGTATAACGATTATCAATAACAAGCGCAAACTCGCCGACACTGCCAATTCAATTTCTAGTACTGTCCAAGGAAATGGTAACCATAATAACTACCAGGGAATCCGTAGGGTCCGTAGTTGTACTCAGAGGTGCGATTTGTGGGGTCGTTCATTCGAACCTGATGGTCGTAACCGTAGGCCAAAGGTTCTTCACTCTTATAGGCAGCTAGGGCATCTGCTGGCTTTCCTAAACTGGTGTTGTCGACACCACGAGCCACATTCAGAGAGGCCGCCGCCGCTGCAGACATAGAGTGATTAAGAGGGTTGGGAGTCATACTCGGTGGCACGCCACCCGTGTGTAAATCTCCCAGGTGAACCGTGGGGTCGGTCCTTCCCAAATCCCTAGAGAGGTCCCGCGTGAGGTTGTATGCAGCACTTAGATTCGCACCCAAGGCGGCCGGATTCGTGCTCTGAGCCACCTTGGCAATGTTGAGGGCAGGATGATGCTGTGTTACAGAAACGCCCTGCGAACTCACTATGGCTGCGGCGGCTACTGCCGATGAAGCACTGCTGCTGTTCCCCGCCGGGTGGTGAGCAGGATCCCCACGAGCACCGAGACCTCCGTTACTGGCACCGTTACTCTCCCCGCCTCCGACGTTTATGATGGCACTTGTTCCCGCATGAGTTTTGACCGGCACGATTTGATTGTTACTTTCGTCCGTTTCGCCTTCTTCGAAGAAGGTGTCGTCATCGTCGTTGTTGGCAAGGTGGCCGTCCTCGTGTTGCTTATTCTGATCATCGCTACCTTCAGACTTCTTATGCCGAGACAACTTGAGGTTGTTGTTCGCTTTGAAGGTAGCAAGCCAACCATTGGAAGCCTTAAAGTCGTGATAGCCAAGTTCGGGGGCAATCTGAAGAGCTTTTGCCCTGAGCATGCCGGTCGTGATTTTCACCCCAGCCACTAAGGTCATGTGATGATACCACTGGATGAGATGCTCGTTCAGCAACGCGTATTCGCTCTTTCTCTGCCTCTTCATCGTGAGTTTCTCTCCACGCAAAATGCTGTCGCGATACACTGTCAGGATCTCTTCCCGCCGCTTGATGATCCCGCTCACTTGAGTCTTGCCGATGCCGTACATGTTCGCTATCTGCCGCTGAGACTTCCCATCTAAAAATGATTCGATGACCTTGACCTTTTCCTCTAAAGTGAGGGTCGTCCTCGTCTGCTTTTCTCGTTCTTTAACAGGAGGAAGTGTAAAGAGTGACAACGGATTTATGAGAGGGAATTTGGCTTTTGCTGGAGAATCTACATACGATGAGGTAGTTGTCGAGGTTGCAATTGGAGTAATTGTTGACAAGGAACTTTTAGGCGACTTTACGACATTTATGTCATCTGTTTTGTCTTCTGACTGTGCCGTTGGCTTGGAGGACGCGTGAGATTCATCTACCTTTGTCGTGGTGATGGAAACAGGTGGAGAAGGTGTTCTTGTGCTTGTGGTAATACTGAGTAATTTTCGGCCAGAGGCATTCTTACTCTCGGCTCCTGATGCTGGGTCCGTCGTCGGAAAAGGAGGATCACAGTTTACGTCCACTTTTTCCGAGGACTCAATTGCAGCTGCTGTCGAGACATTTTTTAGCTTTTCTAACGCTCTTGTAATCGGCCTCTCACTTAAAACTGAACCGAACAAAACTTTTCTTTCCTTTGCCAGCCACCGCCGCTTATCTTCCTCCAATTCCCGTCTCGCCCGTGACTTTCTCTTCAATCTACGCAATGGAAGAGACGAACCAAGCATGAGTTTTCTCTTGACGAGGTTCTGCCAACCATCCAGATCATGGCCAGTGGTGAGGCAGATTGTGAGAGGTCCATCGTCACACGACACCTCTAACGTCTTATCAGTTACCGTCGCAGGCTTTGAACAACACGACGAGTTGGAGAAATCGAGTGACGAGGAGACATTGTCTGCAACGAGAACAAGAGGAATACACTTAGTCATGGTTCTGAAATCCATCGATATTGAAGAACAATTATTTTATTCAAAACAAGAATAGCATCAAGAACACAAGCAAGTAACAGAAAACAAAAAATCTGTGGGATTCGCTAGAACCATAACTAAGTTTTCCCCGCAGTTCTTTGCAAGCAAACCCCAGCCAACCACCTTAAACAATTAAAATAATTTTTGACCCACTTTTGTTCATCATAAATAGCCCAACAATTGGAACTAATGATTTGTGCCTGCAGGTAGTGATCTTGCATGGCAAACATCAAAGATTCAACCAACCAATCACTCCGAATTTCACATACCAAGGACTTCCCCCCCCCCTTACATGGGGGGGTAGCCAAAATAAAAAAACATAATTCCACTCCCACCCATTTCATCTCCACCCATTCCACTCCCACCTTGAGGTGGAAAAGCCACAGCTCTGGCAACATTCCTCAACCCCTCCCACAGAGCTCTCTGGAAAGAAACTTTGGACTGTCATCTGTGTTGCGTGAAAGTGGGAGTGTTTCTACGTCCCTGGCTCACAGTGGTAAGGGAGAGGATGATAACTGTCGCCGGTTGCCCACTCTCGATGTGTGAAAAGTGCAAGAAATACAAAGTTGATAAATAGAGATTTTGAGACCCATTTGAAGACAGAGTGCCAGCCCCTCAGGGCTGTACCTCCCGATGGAGGTGAGGGGGTTGACGGGTTTTGAAAATGGGCTGTTTTGCCGTCCATATTGCGGGACCACCACATCCAAGTACCTGTCATTGGTCCCCGTCAAAGAGATTCATCCCAAGTGTCCATCTTCAAAGCCCATCCGTCTCCAAACCAGGCTCAAGATCTCTATCAATTTCAACCCCATTTTCTTCTCCTTTTCTCACAAAAAGACCAGACAATCAGTAACTGCTCCTCCCCATCTCCTCCTCCTCCTCCTCTTACTACAATGACCTGATAACAAAGAAATGGTCCCACACTAATACAACAAGAGTCCAAAGTTTCAACCCAGAGAGATCTATAGGAGGGCCCATACATCTAATCCAGGGCAGTAGGTGAAATACAGGGATGACCTGTCATCCAGGAGGAGCCACGATAAGAGGGATGGAAGGGGGTGGATGGGAGTGGTTTTCATGCCTTTGTTTTTTGGCTACCTCCCTTGTAAAGAGGAAAAAACCTTTGGCAAATGTATGTATTACTTACTTCTTATTACAAATCTGCATGAGGGGACAGAGAACGGGGGTCACCAATTAAGTGCTGTGCTGTGTCTTGCTGCATTGCTATTGACCCAGGCAGTAGGCAGGAGACAGGGATGGCCCTTCATCCATGAGGAGCTACGATGAGAGGGAGGAAAGGGTGGTAGATGGGAGAGGGCACGAGCATAAGACTTTGGCTACCTCCCTTATAAGAGAAATGCGGATTGGAGTGAGTATAGAATACATTTTTGTGTGGTTTGGGTGATGTTGTAGGTGTTTCAGTAGTGTATGCTGATGGTGTATTTTTTTTTGGTGCATTCTGTTGGAGGAGGAGCCAAGAAAAGAGGGAGGGGGTAGTAAATGGGAGTAGAGTGGGTGGGTGGGGATGAAATGGGTGGGAGTGGAAATATGCATTTTGATTTTGGCTACCTCACTTTTAAGGGGAGAAAAAGCTCTTTGCATATGAATGTATGTATGTATTCTGTTGGTGGTGCTTGTAAGGCATAGTTTCAAAGGTGTGTGTTGTTTAGAGTTCTGGTGTAGAATTGTGTTTCCTGTCATTTTCATTTGATGTTCTATGGGGAGAATTTTGCTTTCCAAGTGTAGGCATCTTATAGGGGTGATTTTGGCACATTCTGTACTAATTCTCACTGCTTTGATCAGTGAAATTCAAGGCAACATTTATAATAGAAATAAATATACGACTGATTGACTGATTTGGTTTAACGTCGTAAACTCCCCTATCAGGAGGCTGGGATGGTGCCCTTTACAGAGGACTTTCTATTTATATACCAAGAGCTTTCCCCCCCCCCCTTGTAAGGGAGGTAGCCAGGTCAAAGCCACATACCTATTCCCACCCAATTCACTCCCCTCCACCACCCCTCCCATCTCAGCTCCTCATGGATGACGGGTCATCCCTGCATGTACCAACTGCCTTGGGTCAAATGCAATGCAGCAAAACAAGAGTATGTCCACAGCAAGGCCACTTCACTTAATCGGTGATCCCAGCCCCCACCCCCCACCCCCCTGCAGAAAAAGAGAAGACAGGGAGAAATCCCTTCGGGGTGTGTCAAAATATCATTCACAAATAAGCACCCCCTACCCCCCTTCCTTGCATAACAGTATCATCCATACACAGTCATTTTTCCATTCATCCCTATGTCATGCCTTCTCCCTCCCTTGCTCTACAGACACTTCCCTTTTGCTGAACACCCGCCTTCACCCCATCCATCCATCCATCTCATCATCGGTTGTCCCATCAAGTTCACTCCCTCCACACCTCTTTTACTAATCTTTTATCAATCATTCTTTCCATGTGTCCAAACCATCTCAATACTTTCATCAGCCCTATCTGCCACCTCCTCCTCACCTCCTCGTTTCTCACTCTATCCAACCTTGTAACCCCTACCATATACTTCTCAGACATTTTATCTCGAACACATTCAAACTTTTCCTCTCTGCCTCTCTTAAATTCCAAGTCTCTGCCCCATACAATACCATCGCCACAATCATCCCTTCATACAATCTCCTTTTTGCATCCATTCCCAGTTGTCTATTTCTTATTACACTTTTTAATCCCCAAAGGCATTTACTTGTTTCTCTCAATCTACAGTTTACCTCCACCTCCATTCCTCCCTTTCCTGGGACTTTGTAACTTGGAATTTAACAAACCATACCCTTAGTCCAACTCGCTAGTGGCAGGGTTTCAAATATATTGACCGATTGATTCAGTTTAACATTGCAAACTCCCCTATCAGGAGGCTAGGATGGTACCCCTTACAGAGGACTTTGTAGTGAGGAATTGAATGAACTATGCCCTTGGCCCAACTTGCTGGTAGCAAGGTTTCAAC
Organism: Oratosquilla oratoria; assembly: GCF_046742065.1. Classification (NCBI taxonomy): domain Eukaryota; kingdom Metazoa; phylum Arthropoda; class Malacostraca; order Stomatopoda; family Squillidae; genus Oratosquilla; species Oratosquilla oratoria. The sequence goes on from NC_134806.1 coordinate 45,120,031, forward strand.
TGCCATCACCCCAATCTCCGCCACAAGTAGCAACACTCTAACCTGCTTGTCCAGTAAGCGATTAATTATAATAACAATAAGTAATCTAAGAGAGAAAAAAAAAGGAGCTATACAATACTCACCCGAATGAGATCCGTCTACTGACACCATCTTCAAGTTCCTCAGCCGTTTGTCTTCTACCTGAAAGTGCAAAAATCTGATCAAACTTTGTTTCATGGGAAGCACCATAAGACAGTGTATGTGTAGTTCAGCCTTAACGGTCCACTACAGGACCAGCCTATCCTCTGAAGCATGAAACAGCCTATGTACCTCACCACAGTGAAGTTCACATGAAGTTTTGGTATATTAGAACGGCTGTGGTTGTGATTGAAGTCTGTATTCACTGATTTTTCAATCAGCTGAGGAAACTATATCCTATCCCAGCCTGAAAAAAAACACTCAATTACTGATGTCCCTTATGCATTTCCTTGTTGCACTATACATATAGCAAAGGCTTTTTTCCCTTTACAAGGGAGGAAGCTAAAAAGCAAAGGCATAAAAACCACTCCCACCCATTCTGTCTCCACATATTCCACTCCCCTCCACCCTCCCTCTTTTCTTGGCTCCTCCTGGATGACAGGGTCATCCCTGCATCTTGCCCACTGCCCTGGGTCAAAGCAATGCAGCAAGACACAGCACTATAATATCTAAAAACCCATATGCTATTGTATGTAAATCTTTATCTTTTTTTTTTTTTTTTTTTTTTTTACATACTTCAGGCTTTGATTTGAACAACCCCAAGGTGGCAGTGCACTAGCCTTAGATACATACCATTAAACACTTCAATACGAGTCATTTATTCACACCCACATTAACTGCCTGATGTATGATGATGCATCAAAATATGCACATTATAAAATATAAAGTCACAGATGTTATACTCATTCTCTTTCACACGTAATGTTTATAACCACAGAAAACGTGAAGCCTGTTCACAGAACATGGGCTCACTCAGCTACAACTGCAAAATAAATATAATCAGGATGCCAATGCCAGCATCCTTGTATATTCACTCATGCCTACGTAGGCATCGTCATATTCTAGGAGTTAAACACTTCTGTATATTGATTTGTGTACTGACACAAGACTGGTGCCGCAGTTGCTCATGTGGTAAACTCGTTTCAGTACAGTATTTTCATGATTTCTTTCATAATTGTTTTCGTGAAAGGAGAATGGTTGTGTATTGATGATGTGATGCATGAGGGGGAGTGGCTGGGGGATGTGGGGTGAGGAAGTATGATGATGTGATGCATGAGGGGGAGTGGCTGGGGGGTGTGGGGTGAGGAAGTATGTATGAGAAAAAATTTGATGCAGCCCGAAGGGATTTCTCCCTGTCTTCTCCTTTTCTGCGCGAGGGGACAAAGAGCGGGGGTCGCCAAATTTATGAAGCGACCTTGCTGTGGATGTGCTGTGTCTTGTGACACTGCTTCTGACCCAGGGCAGTGGACAGGATGCAGGGATGACCGTCATCTAGGAGGAGCCAAGATAAGAGGGAGGGAAGAGGGTGGAAGGGAGTGGAATATGTAGGGAATGGAATGGGTGGGAGTGGTTTCTATGCCTTTTTCTTTTTGGCTACCCCCTGTGTAACGGGGGGAAAAGCCTTTGGTATATGTATATTAATGTATGTTTTCGTACCATAGAAGCATATGCCTCTTGTATGGAGAAAATTGTCCTCACTTTTTCCTTTTCGTACCTTTGAATCCTCGTATGTCAGAGTGTCGTAAAAAGGGAATTCCCTGTGCAACGGGACATGATAAGACTCTTCTGTGCCTGGGATTCAGGCCAATATCCCTGGCCTTGTTGGACTCCACCACTGCTGCGGCTCAGAACAGCTCCGCATATAAATGGTGAGAGTCATTGTTTCTTCTTTGAGATCAGGTCCTATGAGAGGGGGGGGTTCCATAAAGTACTTTGTTCCGGGGCCCGAGAGCAAAGAAGGGTCCCACCACTAGTGCCATTTTGTGGGAGTTTTCCACAACTTTGTGGAAGAAATTTGAAGAATTTTATGTAGAATTTAAAGAATTATAAGTTGTAGTGAACTTATTTGTGTATATAATAATTCCTTCTTTTTGTTGGGAAAAATGTAGAAATCCAGATTTCTTTGTGGGGAATTTTGCAGAAAAAAATCTCACTCATTTGTGGAAACTGGCGTAGATCACCTAACAGCAACACTAGGCCCCACAGCAACTGTGCAACATCCATCCCCTCTCAAGAACAAGAGGCGATGGATGTTGCAGCCCAACACACTTACATTTGTGTAAATAAACAAAACTACAGGTAGTTCTCGTTTTGTGCGTGTTCTGTTTGTGCGAATTCGCTAAGATGCGACATTAAAAATATTATAATTAATTAAAATTGTGCGATCTGTTCGCTAAGATGCGATTTGCCCCAACCGCATTTCAAACAGTGCGCCAGATACGTAGTTCCGCTGCCTGCCGACAGGCGGCCGCTCCCGCTCCCAGTTCAATGTTTACAGCCCTCTCGTGTGTTTGCAGTCACAGCCAGTCCAGCCAGTTTACTCATTCGTCAAAATGGCCCCAAAACATCCTTCATCTTCTCCTGGAACCAGCAGCGGCCCTCCAGCTAAGAAAATACAGCGCAAGTCACTCACTCTGGCTAAGAAAATGGAAATTTTGAGCCGGTATGACCAAGGACAAAAAACTTCGATCATATCCCATGCCTTGGGATTGGGGGAGAGCACACTGCGGCGCGTCCGAGACAATGCTGCAAAAATACGAGCAACTGTGGAAGCAGGTTCGTCTAGGACATTGCAGAGGGTAGCCTGTGCAACCAGTGACAGAAGAGGAAGAGGAAGTGGATGACCCTGAAGCTATAGGAGAGGAAGTGGAAGTGGAAGTGGATGTGCCAGAGGAGGTGGACAGCACAGACGAAGATGGCGAGTGACTGTGAGGGACTGTGAGAAGTGAGGGAGCATCGTGTTGAGTGTTAATGGGTGCTTTATTTACACTTTATTTACACATTAGTGTTACTCATAGGTTTAGAACGATACATTTTTAGAACATGTTCACTTTATTAGTAAAATAAGTGTGTTTTTCGTTCAAAAAATGGAAGTTTTTTGGGCCAAAACCCGCATCCCCCCTATTATCCATTGTTTCTTATGGGGAAAATATGTTTTTTTTGTGCGATTTCAGTTTGTGCGAAGCCTGTAGGAACCCATATCTCGCACAAAACGAGAACTACCTGTATATCATCACACCATACTTTTTTTTCATTAATATTCATTATTAATTATTGCAGGCCAAGTTGTATAGACTGGACAATAAATGATCAATTTTGAGAAAAAAAAAAAAATTGCCTGCCCTGGGGCCCCAAAGGGATATTGTTCAATCTTGATTTCAGAATTTCTCTATCTATTTTTTTTTTTTTTTTTTTTTTTTGGGGGGGGATACATACCAACAGCTTCTTCATCAAAACAACACCCAGATATCTATATCACACACAAATATTCTCTTCTCTGCATCCACAACCACCAGATACTGTCACTTGGGGTAATGCTGACTGGTGGTGTGAAGTTGACACAGTCAATAATTTTTAAAAGAAAACAGTTTAATGCCAAAAATCTTGTGGTCAACTTTACAACACCGGTCAAAATTACCCCACAATATGCTACCTGCCAGGGGGCCCGGGCCCCCCCCTTTTGGCTTTGGCCCTTTGGCCCGATTTCATTTCAGTTCACTATTTCATTTTTATAATCCATGTTTAATCCATGTTATAATCCATTTTTATTATCATTGTATCATTTATGAAAGTTATGGAAAGTTCTGGAAGGTTCGATAACATCTTGATTTCCGCTGACTGTTTTTCCGCTAATTTCCGCCTATATAAGTGACCGCTGCGTTCGACGCTCTCTTTCTGTTGGTATCTGCCGCAATGAATGGTTGTTTTGCTGTTTGGTTAAATATATGAAAGGTTTATCGCTGGAACTCACTACATTGGTGCCCCGTGTGAGGATTTTATTGTACGATTTTGTTACGGTCGTTTTTGTAGTTGTTTTTTGATTTGTCTGATTTCGTCTCATTGAGTTTTGTGGTTTTTCTGGTCTCTCGTGGCTGTTCGATTTTTGATTTGGATAATTCGACTTTGGATATTTAAGGATTTGAATTCATTGATTTGTTAGCATGGAGCAAGAAGAAAATGTAGCTATGGCCGTACAAATCAGGGCTCCACCATTTATGTTTGAAAGCGTCGAAGCATGGTGTTCAATATTAGAAGCTCAATTCCATTTGAATCGAGTGCGCAATCAGAATACTATGTTTTATCATGCGCTGTCAGTTCTGCCTACGGAAGTAGTGGCTAAGCTCCCGAGGGAAGTTATGGATACTAAGGAATTTAAAGCACTACGGCAAGCTCTTATCAGTATAGCTTTTGTAATTGATTATTAAGTACTTGTGTTGAGTCGTCCACGTCAAGTGGAGGGAGTTGTTGGCGCTGCCGGTGACACGTTGTTGGTTGGTTGGTTGAGAGGTTGAGTTGGGAAAGTTAAGTTTTCTGTTTTGGGTAATTCGTTGTTTATTTGAATATACTTACCTTTTTTCGTTTGAAATTACTGTTTTGATTACAGCTTTGTTGAGTTAATTCCTTCTCATTCTCACAAGGAGTGTAACATGAAGCGAGCCAGGAGTGAGAGGAAGATCACCTCGTTCTTCAAGGCAAAAGTGATCCAGAAGAGTGATGATGGTGAACATGACAGCAATGAACCCGAGAAACATCCAGGCACTTCAACATCAACAGCTGTCGGACCTTACATCGAAGCTGATGTTGCCGTTAAGGAGCATGAGGACGAGGAGCTCTCTTCTACTCCTGGCACACTGACACTGCCTGCAGCTCCAGTTGACGTTGCGAGTTTCATTGGAAACAAAGTGGCTACAGACGCCGAGATAATGGCCATAATCTATCAGAAGGCCCCGTCTGCTGAATTGCTACCCCTCTGCGACGAAGGTGGTCATAGAAGGCGATTCCAGCCAATCTGGTGCTCCACATACCCCTGGCTCAAATACTCACAACTGAACAAGGGTGGATACTGCATAGCCTGTGTTGTGTTCGGCGGGGACACGGGCGGACTTGGAGACCAGAGGCTGGGCATCTTGGTGTTAAAACCAATGTGCAAATACAAAAAGGCCACCGAAGTGCTCAGCAACCACAACGCGCGCGGATATCATGCGGCGGCTATGTCAAAAATGGAGGGGTTTGTCTACACTGTACGAAACCCGACGAGGGCTGTGGACACTATGCTACACTCGAAGAGGAAGGAGCAGGTCGAAACCAACCGGCGCCTGCTGGTTCCAGTCATTGAGACCATCCTCTTCTGCAGACGAAATATGCTGCCCCTCCGTGGACATCGGGATGACGGTCCATTGGACCTCTCTGTTCCGAGCAAGACCAGAGAGGGAATCTTTAGAGCGCTGCTACGTTATCGAGCCCAGGGAGGAGATTCCGACCTCACCCACCTCCTCATCAGCTCTGTCAGCCGGACCGGGATTTCTAACCTCATCAGCAAGACCATTCAGAACGAGTTGATCGATATCACAGGTGGGTCACACATGGAAGTCACACCATAAAATAGCTCTCTTATTCTTTGAGTAAAATACATGCTGAGGGCAGATGTTACTGAGACCTATTTTGCTTCGCAGGTAGATTGGTGCAGGAGGAGATCTTGGCAGGAGTGTCGGGGTATATGCAGTGCTAATGGAGGAGACCACTGACGTCTCAGGGAAGGAACAAGCAACCATCATCATTCGACACGTCAAAGAAGATGTCAAGGAGGATTTCCTCGCTTTCGTTCATGCCCATGATCTCACTGGTGAAGGCCTGGCCCAACTGCTCATCCACGCCGTCGAGGGCCTCGGTTTGGAGATGTCAAAATGCTGAGGGCTAGGCTTCGACGGGGCGAGTGCCATGATGGGGAAGTTCAGAGGTTGTGCCGCCATCATCATGCAGCACCCCCTGCCGAAACCGATCCACTGTTTCAGTCACCGACTGAACCTGGTGCTGACTAAGGCCTGTGATGTCAAAGAAGTCAAACTCGCCCTCCAGACGCTGAACGAGGTATACAACTTCATCCATTCCAGCAACATGCGTACGCTTCGGTTTACCAAACTCGTGAAGCTATCCTCAGCCAAGCGGGAAAAGCTGGTGCCCCTGTGCCCCACCAGATGGGTCGAGCGGCACGATGCTGTCCTCGTGTTCATCGAGTTTCTGCCTCTCATCGCTATTTTTCTGGAGGATGAGATGAAGTTGGATGCCAACACCGGACTCCTACTCGCTGCGATTCGGGACCCCCGCTTTCTCGTTGGGTTGGTTGTGGCCGAGTCCGTTTTGGTACACACGCTTCAGCCAAGCAGAATCCTACAGAAAAAGGAAGGTGACCTGGTATGTGCGTACGCACCGATTCGTGAAATTGGTACTCTATTCGCCAAATTTAGAGCGGATGCCGAGGTGTACTTCCACGCTGTGTTCGTGAAAGCCGAAGATCTTCTAGTTGAAGTGGGCTCAGCTCACGATGGCATCCCTATTCCCAGAGTCTGTGCACGACAGACACAACGCGCAAATGTCCCAGCGGCATCTGCTGAGGAGTACTATCGGCGCTCGGTGTATATTCCGTTCGTTGACCATGTGGTCGCTGAGTTGAAGAGCAGATTTGATGATGACACTGTGCCCGTTGCTCTCCAATTGAAAGAGCTGCTCAGGGGCTCAAAAGCAAACGTGGATGCTGTTCTTAAAGCCACTAAACTCTACGAAAGTGACGTTGAGTCACTTTTGCTCGTGCAGACGGAAACACATCGGTGGACATGTTCCGCTCCGGCCTTCGAATCTGTCAAGAAAGCAAAGGAATACGCCAAGGCCCGTATGTTTCCGAACATCGTGAAGCTCCTTACCATCCTACTGACCCTGCCAGTCTCAAATGCAGAAGCCGAACGAGCGTTCTCAGCCCTGAAATGCCTGAAGACATACTTGAGGAGCACCATAGGTCAGGATCGCCTCAACGGCCTCGCACTACTCGCCGTCCATAACAATGTAGATGTTCCTGTTGATCGTGTGATCAACAAGTTTGCGGAAAGGAACCGCCGTCTTCTCTTTGCTTAGGCTGCAGTGTGATTAATCCTTTCAGTGTAATAACCTTTGCATGTTACTTTTAAGGCTACTATTATAGGTAATATTATAAAGTATAATGCTTACTGTCTTATATATATATTCTACATTTAAATTGAGGTCTAATGTCTCTAGGTCTCTAGCTATTAATTTCTTACTTTCAATAAAGTTTTGATAAGATACAAAATTCCTCTCTCATTTGAATCCGAAGAGAAACACTGGCACCTAGAGCAGATGGTTATGCCCATTCATTTAGGTCAGTCCGCCAGTTATTAACAAATAAGAATCCCGTGAGTGGAGAAACGGTAATGCTAATGCTCGTTAAACAACCGAAAATTCTGCCGTCGGGCCCCCCCCCAAACTTTGTTCCTAGATCCGCGCCTGCCTCCAGAAGCCTATCCATCAACAGACTGAAAGACAACACACTGCTGCATGCCTGACTCCCTGATGTCCATCCCTCTGAGTCCTCTCTCCCCCAAGAGGACAAAGTCCACCTGGCCAGGCAGCTGTGGCGTAGCCACCATCCAGCAATTCTAAGCTACCAGAGGCAGATGGATGAATGCATTATAGATATCTGTCCAAGATATAACACTTCACCCCATACTATTCAACACATTATGGAAGACTGCACTGTACACAATTATGCAAGCCAATAACTTATAATCTCTATAAAGGGAATTTGTGGGAAAACCCTGTTCCAGCCATGGCATTCCTCAGGGAAACAGGACTGCTTGGCCAGACCACCTAGGGAATGTCATTATCACCATCCCCTTTGTAAGGGTGATGATAGCCAGTCAAGGCTCACACCCAACCCCACCCATCCTAGTCTCATCAGCTACTCATTTGTTTCCTCCCTCCTCCTCTTAGCTCCTCATGGAAGAAGGGTCATCCCTGTCTCCTGCCCACCACCTGGGTCAGTCATGACACAGGAAATTTGAATATTCATGCTATACAATGAACTCTTCATTTAACTTTTTTATAGACATTCCATAAAGGAGAAAGACATATTGTAGTTGTTTTCCAATTTATTTCAATCTTTCAAAATCAATATAAAAATATGCATTAAATCTCAATATAATTGTGCAAGTGTTTTGAGACATCAAAAGGGACATTTTCATTCAGCAAATTTGTACTTTCTTTTCTCAATAATCAGCCATTCTACCTTTTAAGCAATGCAACAGTCTTCTACCTTTCAACTTTTATTACAAAGGATTACAAAGGCGGAGCATGCCGACAGGAGACCTTTTGATCCATATCTAGGTCGGATGCAAAAACAAAAACAAAAAAAAAATCATATTAATAATAAAATAATAAATAAAAACTATAATAATGTAAATATCAAATGAAATACATAAATGAATGCATAGGTATTGTTAAAATAATAAACAAACAGGTAAATAGTAAATAATAAATTGACATATAACTAATGATAAATGAAAATCAGACAGACAAATGATAACAAAACAAAAACAAATAATATAACATAAATTATAATCATTACAGCATCTTACTTAGGTATTTATCTAAATGATTCTTAAAGCTTCGAACTGAACTACATTGCACTACCTGTGCAGGAAGTTTATTCCATTCATTAACTACACGGTTGGCAAAGTTGTTTCTACCTACTTCCAAATTGAATCTATTTCCGGACAGTTTGAGACCATTGTTTCTTGTCTGATTCTCATTCAATGTGAAAATTTGGTCACTTTTGATGTTGTCAATTCCCTTCAAAATCTTAAAGACCTGTATCAAGTCACCTCTGAGTCTACGCTTTTTTAGGGAAAACAGATTCATGTGCTTTAGTCGATTTTCGTATGATTTCTTTTTGATATTTGGAATCAGTTTTGTGGCTCGCCGTTGTACTTTTTCCAGTCTGTCAATATCTTTAATGAGATTCGGTGACCATACGGAAACAGCATATTCTAAATGTGGACGAACTAACGATTTATATAGCTTGTTAATGAGTGATGGACTTTTGAAATCAAAAGATCGCGCAATCAGTCCCAGAATCTTATTTGCTTTCTCAGAGGCTGAAATACATTGCTTGGATGATTTGAGGTCGTTACTGATAATTACGCCGAGATCTTTTTCACTATCCACTTTTGTTAACGAATTTCCAAATAACTTGTAATCGTACTTACTGTTATTTTTACCTATGTGCATTACCTTGCATTTACTTGTGTTAAATTTCATTAGCCACTTTTCAGACCATTGCTGTAATTTATCTAAATCTTCTTGAATATCTAATTTGTTTGAGTGATCATTTGCCACTCCGCACAGTTTTGTATCATCAGCAAATTTGGAAACAGTAGATTTTAGTCCATGGTCTATATCATTTATATATACCGTACTATGAATAGAAGTGGCCCAAGAACGGAACCCTGAGGAACTCCACTTGCAACACTTTTCCATCCAGAAGTTTTTCCATTTAAAACAACTCTCTGTTTTCGACCATTCAACCAATTACTAGTCCAACCTAATAGGCTACCATTTATTCCATGCAAAGCTAGTTTAGTAAGTAGTCTTTCGTGTGGGACGGTATCAAAAGCTTTTGCAAAGTCTAGGTATATTAAATCTATATTGTTTCTTTTGTCATAATTCGAGATAACTGTGTTGTAGAATTCGAGTAAGTTAGTCACACAAGAACGTTTCCGTCTGAAACCATGCTGGCTATCATTTATCAAACGGTTACTTTCTAAATGATGTTCGATAGCATCTCTGATAATAGTTTCCATTATTTTTCCTACGACTGAAGTCAAACTTATAGGCCTATAGTTATTTGGTTTCTTTTTGTCACCTTTTTTGAATATGGGAGTAACGTTAGCTAGCTTCCATTCTCTTGGGACATCTCCGGATATGATGGATTTCTTGAAAATAATTTCTAATGGAACAACAATCTCATTTTTCATTTCCTTTAAGATTCTTGGATGCCAACCGTCAGGCCCTGGTGTTTTATTAACTTTGAGTTTGTCTATACACCTTTTAATTTTTTCTTTTGTTATATTTACCGTAGTGAGTAAGTAATAATCTGCATTGCTGTTACTTTTCAGCACATTGTGGGTCTCAAGAGGATGTATATTCCTACACATTCGAGGAGGGAGAAGGGGGGATAGATGATGTTGACGATTTCATTGTGGCCTTCCCAAAAACCATGGTTTGCCAAAATACTTATCATTGATTTGGCTTCATTTGGAGTACTGTTTGAAAGAGCAATAAAGACAGTGTAAATTTCTTCTTAAGGTAAAATTGCATTTATTTTAATTTTTTTATCTTTTATTTTACGTAATACCCTTCTATATTTTTTTACACACTACACTATTCTGAATATGTATGTTCTGATCTACATACATCGTATACCCAAGGGCTTTTTCCCCTTTACAAGAGAGGTAGCCAAAGTCAAAGGCATAGTTCCACTCCCACCCATTCCGCCCCCACACACTCCACTCCCATTCACCACCCCTCCCTCTTTTCTTGGCTCCTCCTGGATGACGGGTCATCCCTGCATCTCGCCCACTGCCCTGGGTCAGAAGCAATGCAGCAAGACACAGCACATCCACATTCTGATATCAACAGAAAATACTGTAAACCCTCCGATATCTGAACTAATTGAGTCACTAGCTGTTTACATATTTGTGACCTCAATAAGGGCAATGAGGGATGACCAGAATTGGAGCACAGGATGTTTAGATAACGACAGGTCAGTTATGAAAGGGATCACCGTACATGCAGACATTCTTTTCTCTGATAATCTCAACCAAAGAGCATTAGTATGCCACCTCACAGATAAGGTGAGTTAACAAGCTCTTTACAAAACATTTCCATGTCCTTTTAAAAGTTTCCCTTTGATTTGGTCAATCATTCTGCCAATACAGTAATTTTGTAGTCACTCCTTCAAAACTCAACCATCATTTGTCACTCCTGTCTGTCTTTTAAATGAATATGAAAGAAAACTAAATTGTGTGACATAAAATCAAAATCTAACAAACTTCTCTTTAGAATGAATACATAAAAAAACTAAATTGTGTGATATAAAGTAAAAATCTAATGAAATTCTCTTTTAAATGAATGCATAAGAAAACTAAATTGTGTGATATATCAAAATCTAACAAACTTCTATTTTGAATGAATACATAAGAAAACTAAATTGTATGATATGAAATAAAAATCTAAGGAACTTCTCTTTTGAATGAATACATAAAAAAACTAAATTGTATGATATAAAATAAAAATCTAAGGAACTTCTCTTTAGAATGAATACATAAGAAAACTAAATTGTGTGATATATAATTAGAATCTAACGAACTTCCAATAAAAAACATGAGTCGGCCTACCTTATCATTAAGTTTCCCCCAATCAGGATCTGAAACCGGGTCAATGAGACTGTCTTCTGGAACTACTCCTTCACGCTGCAACAGAAAAACATAAGGTTATGACCATTTGCGCACTCAAGAATTTCAATAATTCATCCCCTTTATGCCCAGGATGTAAAAGGTTTGCATCATGGCGGCACACAGTAGCCTTGACCATGCTGTTCACATGTTGTTGTTGTCGTCGTTCCCTAGACTGTCTGTCCGAGCAGTCCCGTCTCCCCAAGGAATGCCATAGCCGAAACTGGGTTTTCCCACAAATCCTTTATAGAGCGTATGTTGTGTTGTTTGCGTGCATGATTATGTATAATGCAGTCTTCCATTATGTGTTGTATGGTATGGGGTGAAGTGTTACATCCTGGGCAGCTGTTCACAACGTTCACATGTTGTGGGAGTTGCTTAGCACAAATGGATACGAAGGGATTAATGTATGTGATTAACAGAAAAGAATACAACAAAGGTGCATTACTTCTGAAACAGGCAGTTAATAACCCATTGTAAAATTAAAAGATATTAAAAAAAATAAAAAAAATAAAAATCTTGTATACTAAGGGCTTTTTCCCCCTTACCAAGGAGGTAGCCAGAGTCAAAAGGCATATATTCACTCCTCCCATCCACCACCCTTTCCTTCCTCTCTCATCTTAGCTCCTCATGGATGATGGGTCATCCCTGTATCCCACCCTGCCTTGGGTCAGAAGCAATGCAGCAAGACACAACACATTCACAGTGAGGCCGCTTCACTTAATCGGCAACACCCATCCCATCATGAAAAAAAAGAGGAAAAAAAAAACAGAAATCTCTTCAGGCTATATAAAAATATCTTTCATTTTCACACATACGTAGTTCCTCCCTTCCTTGCATCACAGTATCATCCATACACAGCAACTCTACACTCACCCCTATCTCCTGCCTTCTCCCTTCCTTGCTCAACAGACATCCCCCTCTTGCCCAACGCCTGTTTCACCCCATCCACCCATCTCATCATGTTCACTCCTTCCACCTCTGCCTTCCACACCTCTTTTACTAATTTTTCTTCACTCATTCTTTTCATGTGTCCAGACCATCCCAATACTCTTTCATCAACCCTTTATGGGATCAGGGGAAAGCTTTAAAGGGCAGTCAAGAGTTTTTAAGAGAGTAGTAAAGTGTTTCAGAATTAGAAATGGAGAGAGAGCGAGTGGTTGGAGGTAAAGGTGGGACTATGACAGGGATGTGTCATGTTACCTAGGCTGTTCAATTTATACATGGATGGGGTGGTGCGAGAGGTAAATACAAGGGTTATGGGCCAGGGATTGGAAGAAAATGGAAAAAAGTGGGAGGTGAGCCAGCTGTTGTTTGCTGACAACACTGCACTTGTGGCAGGATCAGAGGAGGGATTAAGGGAGTTAGCGACAGAGTTTGGGAAAGTATGTGATAGGAAAGTTAAAGTTAAATGTGAGTAAAAGTACAGTTATGATATGTACAAGGGGAGAGAATGGCAGCAATTTGGAAGCAAGTCTTAAAAGAGAGAAGCTGAAGGAAGTGGACAGTTTTAGGTATTTCAGATAGCATGTGGCAGGAAAGGGAGGAGTAGAGGTAAATTGTAGGTTGAGAGAAGCAAGTAAATACCTTGGGGGATTAAAAAGTGTCATGAGAAATTGGCATTTGGGAATGGATGCAAAGGGAATATTAGGCAGAGATGAGAAGTTTTGTATGGGGCAGAGATGAGAAGTTTAAGTGTGTTTGAGATAAAATGTCTGAAAAGTATGGCAGATTGAAGAGAATGAGAAATGAGGCGAGGAGGAGAGCAAGGATGGAAGAAAGAGATGGCAAAGAAAAAAAAAATTAAATAAATATACATACATACATACATATACCAAGGCTTTTTCCCCCTTACAAGGGAGGTAGCCAAAAAGGAAAAGGCATAAAATCATTCCCACCCGTTCCATCCCCGAAAACACTCCACACCCCTCCACCCTCCCTCACATCTTAGCACCTCCTCGATGACGGGTCATCCCTTCACCCTGTCCACTGCCCTAGGTCAGAAGCAGTGTCGCAAGACACAGCACATCCATAGCAAGGCCGCTTCATTAAATCGGCGACCCCCCCCTCTCCATCCCCCCATAAAAAGGAGAGGACGGGGAGAAATCCCTTCGGGCTGCGTCAAAATTTTGCTCACACACACTACCTCACCCCTACCTACCATTCTCCATTCACCCCTGTCTTCTGTCCTCTCCCGTCCTTCCTCAACCGACATTCCCCTCTTCCCCAAAGCCCCCTTCACCCCATCCATCCATCTCATCCTAGGACATCCCCTCATGTTCACTCCCTCCACATCTGCCTTCCATACCTCCTTTACTTGTCTTTCTTCACTCATTCTTTCCATGTGTCCAAACCATCCTAATACTCTTTCATCAACCCTATCTCCCAGCTCCCTTTCCACCCCTGTTCTCCTTCTCACCTCATATAGCAAAGATTTAATTTGACACTTCACATGAATTAGTGTTTGTAGTTCAGCCTTAATGGTCCACTGCAGGACCAGCATATCTTCTGAGGAAAAATAGAGCCTCTGTACTTTGCCACAATGGCTTAGTCTGGCTTGGTAAAGCTCCATTGACACACAGCTAGTTTAGTACCCACTAGTGCTATCTGCAAGTTAACTTACCTGGCAAGGAGTGTTGACATTAGGATAGTTTGAAAGCAAGTTTAAAAAGGGGGTGTGCATATGCCCTGGGGTGGGGGCATTTCTAGTCTGGACATGCTGCCCACAAGGCTGACAAAATTATTATAATAAGAAGAAAAAAAAGATCAAAGGAGCCCTGAATATTTTACTGTAATATATGAATTTTGCGTTAGAATCAACAGAATATGAAATATTCTTCCCTTGTCCTTTCTGCAATTGGGACATTAAATAATATTTTCAAAATCTGTTAAATTATTTTGCAAGCCAATAGCTATAATAGGCAGTAAGGAATGGTGGAGGTGGGAAGTGGTGATGGGGGAGGGGGGGAGCATCATTGTGAACTATGCCCCTACGCAGCACTTAGGCATGTAAAGGCTCTGAGTAGGGGGTAGTTTTCAAGTCACTAGCACTAGTGGGTTCTAAACTAGCTCCATGTCAGTGATGCTTTAGGTTGTATGTACGGTGATAATTCCACATGAACTTGCTGGTATGTTGGAATGGCCGTGGTTGTGAATAAAGTCAAGAGTAGTCTAAATTATGTCCCAGTGGAGTGGACAATGTATCAATGCAGGAGAATCGATAGACAAACCTATGGTTACGTCTCTTACCAACTTTCTTCTCTTTTTGGCGGGGGAAGGTTCTTGAACTTCCATGTCCTCTCGCCTCCTGTGAGCCGGAGACAGTTTCGAAGGCGACCACGGCTCGCACTTGGCCATGGACAGATCAATTCCTGAGGTCTGAAGGTCACTCGTATCATCTTCGTCATCATCCTCGTCATCCTCCTCCTCCTGTATCGCTCCTCGATGACTTCTTTCTCTGTCGTCGGACTCAAAATGACTAGACATCCTAATTGTATTGTGATCCTGCATCACAGATGTTGGCATCGGGCTTGTACTGCTTGTTGTGGACGAAAAATTTCTTTCAGCCATTGGCATAGGGGATGAGGCGGTGGCTGTTTGCGAGGGTGCCATGAATTTTTTCACTGATGAGTTATTTCGTATTCTAGAGAGTCCTTTTATTTCCAGCATGTCGGCAACCTCTAACACCGAGTCCATGAGACTCTGGTCAACCTATAAATAGGAAATATAACATCAACGACAACATTAATGTTGGCATTAGTAACAATAATTATCTATCCATATACCAATGGCTTCTTCCCCCCTTATGAGGGAGGCAGCCGAAGTTATAGGCAATAACAATAAATCATAATATGAATGATGTAATAAATATGACAAAATCAATCATTAAAAAAAAAAAAAAACTCAATTGACTTGAAAAGGTCTTTTTGTGTGATGGCAGTTAATGCTCTTGCTGAACAGAGGCCCATCCACACTTTGAAAGATTGAAGAGAACAAGGTGACTTGACTAATGTTCAGGTCATTAAAGGGGACAGATTATATTGATAGAATAGATCTCCTAATTAAAGATAGGAGGGCTTTAAGAGGCCACAGAAGTAAATTAAGAAAGACCACATGTCAAAAGGATGGATGTGAAGAAATACAGTTTTCCATACAGATGCATAAATACGTGGAATAGCTTAGAAGGTGATATAGCCCAAGCTCAAACAATACACGAGTTCAAATCTAAATATGATAATTGGAAATCAATGATAAAGATTAAGTTGTAACCGTACATGAGTTTAAGCCTAGGTATGTTAGAAAATTAGAGAATAGGAGATGGGACCTAATGAGCTTTGTTCCTTTCCTGTATACAGTAAGTCCTCGTTATACGGTACATATGCTTTCCTGAAAATCTTACCGCAAATTGAAATTACCATATACCGAACCCATTTTAAAATGTAATAATAGGATATGGCAGACATACCTTCTTCCTGCCCTTTCCTCTTCAAAATATCTAGCGGATACCGTATCTGTGAATTTTTCTTACCGTAAATAGAATCGAGGGTAGTAATTACCAAATACCATAACTGAATTTACCGGATAAAGAATTACCATATAAGGAGGACTCACTGTACTACAATTAGGTAAACACACGCACACATGTGCACATTACACAAATTACTCCCCATGCAAGAGGTATAACATCCTTACTTGTGTAATGCCCTGGTACATATAATCTAACAAGCAGCTGATTTCCTTGAAGTTGGCTCCCCGAAGGACGACCATAGGATGTTGGTCCTCCGTAACATCTGCTAGAATACGATGGAAGTAGGATGAGGTGGATGCAAGGATGGCTTGATGAGCTTTCATGACAAATCCGTCCTCCGAGACAAGCGTGATGTCACAAAACCTCTCCTCCAGGCGTTGCATCATCAGCACCTATGGGGTCGACACAAACGGTTTTCAACAGATATGCATACTGTACGTATGAAGATATATAGGATCTTCTCAAGATTAGGGAACCCAACATTTTAAAAATATTATTATAAAATTTATCCTTGTATTAAATCTTGTAACCTTCTGCAAATAAAGTGAATACCTATTTCTATCTATATAGCAAGGGCTTTTTTCCCCCTTACAAGAGGTAACCTAATTAAGTTAAATATTGATCAATTTTATAACAGTATCTTCAAAATGTTGGGATGACTAATCTTGATAAAATCCAATATTATATATATATATATATATATATATATATGTAAAATTATTTTTAAATGGTTTCAATTTAATTTCAAAATCTGTATCAAAGTCACCTTGGAGACATGGTTCATGTGATCGTTCCATTTGAATCGAAGTTGTTGCAGCTCAGCATTCATGGCGCCAAGGACGGTGCCCCTGGAAAATGGGTGAAATCTTATTATTCATCCTTACTGACTGGCATCTTTTGCATTGTTCATAAAATGGGTGAAAAAATATATATATATTGAATTAACTACACAATGACAAATGAAAGTGAAGATGGGTGAAGTAGATGAGGAATAATGGAAGATTTTTAATGCTTTAATGTTTCAACCCACAGGGTCTTGATCACAAAGCAGCTTTGTGGTCAAAGTCCTGTGGGTTGAAATGTTAAAACATTAAAATTCTCCCATTATTCCTCATCTATTTCACCCACCTTCAGTTTCATATATATATATATATATATATATATATATATATATATATATATATATATATATATATATATATATATATATATATATATATTTATATATACATACATACATACATACAGGAATACCTCACAATACAACTGAGTTGTGTTCCCAGCTGACTGGTCGCAATGCGAAAATTTGTATATCAAGGTTAAGGATTTTACATGTAAATAGGGGGGTTGTGTTCACGGACCCTGTCAACCCCCTCCCCCCTCAATTTTTGCCTCCAGGGGCTTTCACATATATGCACCCAACATTTGTTTTACCTACTTTATAGCACTTGGTCGTATAGTGAGGTATTCTTGTATATAAAACTGTCAACCTTATCATTATGGTGAATGAACCATGAGGCATTACCCAGAACAAAATCTACAAATCACTGAGCCACACAAGTAATGCTTTTTCCAATATCCTTCAAATGTCAAACACAACTGATAGGGGTGAGGAGAGAATTGAACTTTGAAGTAGTCTGAAGGACAAAGGGATTTCTCCCAGTCCTCTCCATTTTCCATGTGAGGGGAAGGATGACAAGGGAGGGTCATCGTATAAGTGATGCGGCTTACTGTAGACGTACTGCACCTTACTACATTGCTTCTTACCTGGGCAGTGGGCAGGAGACAAGGATGACCCTTCATCCACAAGGAACTAAGATAAGAGGGAGGAAAGTGTGGTGGGTGGGAGTGGGTGCATGCCGTTGACTTGGCTACCTCCCTTATAAGGGGGAAGAATCCTTTGGTATATAGATAGCTAGATACTTGAATGCTAAAGACCAGTGCTTCTATCCTTGGGGAAAATATTACACTGAAAAGTGGACTCATGGATCAATATGGGAGATCGAACCCCTAGAATATGATAACACCTATGTAGGTGTCATGAGCCATGAGCGGGTATACAAGGATGCGAGTGTTAGCATCTTGATTATATTTATTTTGTAGTTGTAGCTGAGTAGCCCCCATATTCTGTGAAAAGGCTTGATTGTGTTTTCTGTGGTTATATCTATTCACAGTGAAAGAGAATGAGTATAACTGAGGTAATTTTATATTTTATAAAAACATCTATTATGATGCATCATCGTACATCACGCAACCCAATGTGCACACGAATATTTGACTCATATTGAGAAGGTTAGAGGGTAGCAGGGAGATGGAACAGTAGAAGTGATCATCATTCTTCTTCGAGAACATGATTTATTTCTATTCATGCAAGATTACATAATTCTTGATCCATCTGTCTACCTACATACCAGGGGCTTGTTCCCCCAAGTAAGAAAGCATGTACCCACTGCCACTTTGATCCACGGGGGTATCAAAATCATCGTGAATTCCAACAGTTGTCTTCTACACATGCACCTTCCCCAGATATGTAGGTGATATGATGATTAATTGACAAGTGACTATCTTCACTGTACGATGACTATGTCACAATCTATTCCTGTATTACTCAAACACACTTTTCACTTTTCTTTTTTGCGTCTGAAAGTTATATGCTTTCTATGGAATGGTTACGTTAAAACAGGTTATATTAGGAACTATTGGATAACGTAAGTTTCATATCAGATGTCCATGTTTACGTAATTCTGGAATTTTACTAATTCTGTCTTCACTGTATGGCTCTGCTTTGACAGAATACTGCTAAAGGCAGGTATTTTGTTGACTGTCAGGGTCAGGTTAAATTAGTTAAGGATAAGTCTCGGATGTTTCCAATACAGCCATCTTGTTACATCATTCTTGTTTATTAATACACACTAGATCTATTGTTGTTTACAGATTCTGTCTTCAAAATGCACTTCACAGAAAAAATATCTCTAAGAACAAAAAGAAATATTGATAAAATATAGTCTTTAAAATTGTAGTGATTATCATTATGTGTGTATTGATTTTTTTCCAGGAATTAATTTGAAATAAAAGTCTGATGTATGGGTTTCTCCAAATTATGCCAACTGGTTCTTCTAATTAAAAATCTAATGGCTACTCAACTCGTATCTAAATCAATATACTTTCGTCCGTATAATAAATTGCACAAGTTACCAAATTATTTTGTAAATCTGTATTTTGTAACTAAGAGTAAGACTGGACACATTTAATCAGCTTCCGTTGTTCCTATACAAGTGTCATATTTTTCACAGACCAACTGAAACAATATTGTCATATTTGCCAATTACTTTTATAATTGCACCGATTCAACTTCAATACCTAACAGTACAGTAGTAAGTAGTAAAGTACTAAGTACCTCTTGACATTCGAAATTATACTCAATACTGAATAATCCCTGGGATTCAATGTGCCTAAAGGCTATTTATATTAATTCTGCTCATTAAAACTTATATGGAATCGGTGTGGCGTTTAAATATTATGAACTTTAAACTCGTTATTTGTGTTGATGGAAATTAGAGGATGGGTCTCTTAATGTTATATTATAAATTAAAACTTATTTTACATTGCTATGGCTAGCCTTTGTCCATACTTTATTCAAAATATTCATACTATTTTTATGAAAGTGTATAGATAAATATGTATCAATCAACTTTACCTTGAGTTACACAAATATTATACTCGTTTTCATGAAGGACCTCTAAACACCCTCTTTGTTGACAAATTCTCTTGAAGATGGCGACTTTAGGCTACCCTTTTTCAAAAGTGTAAAACTAATCAAGTCACCAAACTTTATACTTTTAAATTTATTTTACATTTCAATTTTCTTTTTTTACGAATTATAAAAAGTACACACAAATAAATCATGATTCCAAACCGATTAAGATGACAGTGACAACAGGGTTATTTTTCTATAAATGTACCATATATAACTGTATGCAAGAATGTTATTATAAATTCTTAGATGCCCGTTTTTGGGGTAGTCATATAATTAAAAACAAGAACATCATCGTTATAATATTTTATGTGTTGAACTCCATTATGAATGATGCGTGGTATGGGCCTATAGCCCACCGTATGAGAACATCACCTTAAAAAATGGAGTGCATATAGAGCAATTGAGAGATAAATGTTGATAATAGATATCGTCATGAATTGGTGACATACGCCAGAGAGCGTGTTCCCACGATCTATCCGGGCAAGCTCCCGTGCAGCCACCCCTCTTTCCCACTCCGAGCTACTCTCGACAGTTGCGATTGACTTGACCCTTCAGCCACGAAATCTGTCAATGTCTCACAGCCATACAGGCAAGACAGAGTACAAGTGACTTGAAAATTCGAGTCTTAGAGAAAGTATGAAACTTTATTGATACACTAGACTGGAGTGACATATATTACAGAAGCTATAAAAAACGGAAATTGCATCTAGTAATCAACAATTGATTTAGATGTCTGATTACCAATTTATGAGATATTTAATTACAGTCAAGTAATGTTCAGTAATACTTTGCATATTGATATCCAGATATTTCTGATAAAATTAACAACACTATTTTCACATACTATAAATACTAGCCATAATTTGTAACAACAGTGACATCATAATTCTATACATTTACTATCCTAAGAACGCCAGTGATGCCCCTACAGAGCAGAGTCACGCTGATCATTAAAAAGAAAACTGCGTAGAGAATAACCCCGCAGCCATGAAGTATTTTGAATATGTATCTATCTATTGTATATCTATGTAGTATTTGTTTTTATTTTATTGTATAGATCTATTGTATATTATTTATCTATTTATTGTACATTTATTTGTATATTTAACACTCATCACCCACCGCTGTCAGCGTGGTTCCTGACAAAAAAAAAAAAAAAAAATATATATATATATATATATATATATATATATATATATAAGTTTGTTGATTCACAGTCCTTATGTGAATATAATAAGTTCTGAAAGTACTTTGTCAAATACAATCAGGTCAGTGGCGGACCCAGAAAATAATTTTGGGGGGTTGAACTTTGTATGAGTGAGTGGGAAGCGAGCGAAGCGATCCGAATAACTGGGGGATTTGAAATGTGAACAATTTTAGAAGCATTTTGAAGCTATTTGCAAAGGTATATTGAGGAAATGGTCAATAGATTAGATTGCAATGGTAAAAAAACTTTATACACACGCACATACATGGCTCTTCCTGAAAAGTAGAATACAAGTATGGCAAAAAATAAAACAAAATATAATAGAATAAAGAAATATAAACAAAAACTGTTATGAAAGTGTTAACCGCATTTCATATATTTCATATACTGTACCATTGGTGATGATAGTTCACACAACATCAACCTCCTGTTTTTTTTTTTTTTTTTTTTTTTTTTTTTTAAACACCTTGATGGCATTATCTATTTCAACTTCAATTTCATTGTGCACTGCGAGGAGCGCATTGCCGTTGAGGCGTTTTTGACCCATCATGGTGTTTCTTAAATATGTTTTCAGTCACTGAAAATGAACGCTCTGCTTCAGCGTTCGAAACTGGAAGCGTGGTCAGGACTAAAGGAGCTTGGCTAGGTTTGGGTACATTCGAGTCTGGTCGTGGACAAGGGCATCTCCAATGGAGTCAAACTTGGTTCGGCTTTCGGACAGTGTCAATTAAATCCGAAATACGATATATATATATATATATATATATATATATATATATATATATATATATATATATATATATATATCTATATATATATATATATATTACAAGGAGGGTCGGTTAAAAAAATCGAGCAAATAGTTCTCTGTTAATGGGATGTTAAAGGCAAAAAAAAATTTGGGGGTAGGGGTTCAGCCCCTAAAGCTACCCCCCCCCCACTGGATCCGCCAGTGAATTAGGTCCTCTATCCATTGAAACAATATTACCGTAAGGGATCAGATTTACTTCAAGTCATTCTAATATAATTAGTTTAAAAATGCATTATGCAACGTAAATGATAATTCTAAAACAAAAGCAAAAAACATACTATGGATGGAAATTTAATGAAATATGATAAGATCCAGCTTTCAAATTCTTCTCACTTTTGATTTTCGTGCAATAACAATATATTTACATTGATACATTAAAATAAATTTAAAATCGTGAATACAAAATAAAAAAGAATGATCAGTTACATGTAATTTGATCATTTATCTACATTTCTTAGATCATGAGTAAATGCACATTTTCGATTTCGATTTCAAACCCTGATAGCGCTGCAGGTCAGGTTGTGTTGTATATTTCTGTGCATCACCAGTTTATACGAAATTCTTCTCTGTGAGGACTTCAAGACAAGAAATAATTACTAAGCAATTATCTGAGTTTCGATTCAGAAGTCCATGGGTAAAGTAATGATCATTTGTCATAGAAAAAAAGGCGGTTACATAAAATCAATCTTAGAACATGAAGTTAGAAAGGTATCCTGTGTTGACACTTCACTTCTAGGTAAGTATAACGTTTTGAACAAAATTCGTTAAATCAAGATGATGATATTGCTTCATTATGTAAATGAAAGGAAATTAAGAATAAAATATCGGTGACTTACAATGAAAACAATTGCTCAAAATGTTCAGCTGCTATGGCGGGCTACGCCAAAGATTCCGCCACAAACAGAACGTGTATAGGGAATAGGGAGTGTATTGTTTGTTATTTAATTTGCGTATAGCACGAGAGGCAAAGAGGATGGTATATCATGTATTAGAATATTCTAGTAGTGGCTTAATTACCGCCAGCAACATTAGCTGGCGTATTTCTAGAAAAGGCCAAACTCTACATTGTAGGGTCATTTTTGGTCAATTATTATCACTTTGAATTTAAATAAAATTATATTACCCGATTTATTGTGATGCGATGGTATTTTATTCTATTGTTTTTTCGACTAAAAATCAACTGAAATCAAGAAATGAGGCAAAATTATCATAATTCACTAATGTTTGACCACTTGCCGACAACATGAACATGGGCGCCATTTTGAAAATCCTACCCAATGTTTGGCAATAAGTATTATGTATTGATTTGACCTAACGTTGCCTAATTAGAGATACCAGAAAGCCTAGAAAGTTATGGTAATAATAATGTCGTTGCTCTTTTGCTGTGAAAATGTCATTTAAGATTTTATATGATAGACGATTGATAGATTTTTTACTGGATTATTTATTTACTTACGTTGAATAATTTTTTCATTATTAAATACTTATCAATTTATTAATTTTGCTTAAGTACGAATTGTCGAT
This sequence comes from Oratosquilla oratoria, assembly GCF_046742065.1. Classification (NCBI taxonomy): domain Eukaryota; kingdom Metazoa; phylum Arthropoda; class Malacostraca; order Stomatopoda; family Squillidae; genus Oratosquilla; species Oratosquilla oratoria. The sequence goes on from NC_134806.1 coordinate 45,143,395, forward strand.
AATATGTTTTTATTGTTTGTTTCTTTTTCGCTTAGCTTCTGATTTCCAGATCATGTAATTTATGATTTTGTTTTATTTCATTTCGTTTACTCTATTTGAAATTACCTTTATTTTTTCCATTTACTTATTTTTTATTTAATTACATTTTCTTTTTCTTTTATTTTCGTATTTAGTTTTTTTTTATACACATTTATAAATTTCTATTTATTTATTTTTATATGTGATGTGGAGATATGGGTACTGCCTAAGTTTGTTAAAAAAAATTATGTTATTTGTTTTAATATTTATTTATTTTTTATTTATTATTATTGTTATATATTTTATTTTTTATTTTTATCATAATTACTTATTTTTTTGTAATGTGGGGATATGAGCATACGCCAGGAGGCGCTGAGTAGCTGCGGCCGAAGCCGTCACCTTTGCCTTTGGTGTTTTGGCAGAGGAGTTCGGGATTCGAACCCACTGCTAAGATAATGCGAGACCAGCACGTTTTTTTTTATGACGTAGGAAATTAAAAGGGTTATATAAGAATGCAGGAGACTGCAAGAGACCCTAAGGCCCACACTAGGCAGTTCCACGTCCCTTACCACCCGTTACCCGTAAAGTTGATCTCATCTTCTCTTAAAACAACCAATTATAATTGTGTCAGTGTTCACTAACTAGATGGTTACTGAGTCAATTCCATTGGATAACCACTCTGTTAAGGTAAACCAGTTCTTGCCTCCTATTTCCTTCTTAAACTTAAATTTGTGCAATTAAAACCCGTTACTGCGAGTCCTGACCTGATGTCTTAATATGATGACCTTGCTTGCATTTCCCTTGTTGAAGCCCTTGACCCATTTGAAGACCTGTTAGGTCACCCAGCACACTTGATCTATCCAGAGAGTGTACAGTCCCTGTTCACATTAGCGGTTTCAACCGCCGCGGTTACAGTGTAAGTCACTGGAGGCGTTCCCACACAACCGCGCAGTTTTTCCTTGACCATGCGGTACCGCCGCTGTTTCCTCGCGGTTCAAACCGGTAGTGTGAACAGGACCTTAGTTACAAGAGGGAAGAGAGAAAGGGAGTAGGAGGAGGGAGGGAGCTGGAGTTTTTTAGTGTTACAAATAGGCATGAGAACCCCATCCACGCTCCGATCTGGACCTGAGGTCAGATCGTATCGCGTAGGGACTTCTACATATCTCACACACACACACACACACACTTTCGTCGGATGGACAGTGAGAATTGGAGTTCCGAAGAAAAAGCGAAATCTACGTGGATCTCAACGTCAATGAAGTACCTTATTTTATTTATAGGGAAGGGGAAAGCTCGTGGTGTAGTGGGAAGGTGATAAAAAAGGAGACGGGGAGGGATTACTGAGGGAAATGGAAGGAAATGAGGAAGGGGAGGACTTGGTCCAGGAGGCCAGGCGTCTTGTAAACAAGAGAAGGACCGAGGATGATTTTGGAGACGAAGGGACTAACAAAAATGTAAAGATTAGAAATATAGATAAGAGCAGCACAATGGAAGGTGAAGATAATAATTTCCAGGGATTTAATGAGGGGGGGATACCAACCTCCCCCGATTAGCAAGACTAGAGGAAAAACTTGAAAAAATGACCGAACATTGGGAAAGTAGGTTCGGTAACATAGCAAAGATTGCCAAGAGAGTTGAAAAATTGGAAGAACTAGAGAAGGTGAACAAAAACTTAACTAAAGAAATAGAAGAATTAAAAAGACAGTTAAAAGAAGTAAAAGAAGAGAATGAGGAATTAAAGAGGAATAATAAAGACAATAAAGAGGCCATAGCAAAAGAAGCACAGGGTTGGAAAAAATCCAAGAAAATAGTAAAGTTGCATTTACTGACATAAAACAGCAAATGAAAGAACAAACTGAAGACTCAGTTATTAAAGTGATGAGACAGAAGGAGAATATAGTAAGAGACTTAGCAGATAAAAAGAAATGTATAATTATATTAGGAATGGAAGAGAAATATAACCTAAATAGAACCACAATAATCAATGAGGAAAAAGAAAAAGTAAGCAGTTTACTAGAATTAGTTCAGGAAGATGAACCTGAAATCATGAAACAAATTGAAGAGATGTATAGTTTCGGAAAGTATAGTACAGATATGACCAGACCAATTAAGATTAAATTCAGGTCACAAACGACTGCAGAGAATATCTTAGCAAAAACAGGGAAACTAGCAGCAAGTGAACAATATAAAAAGGTATGGATAAAAAGAGAAATGAATAAAGAGGAAAGAGGGGAGGAAAAAATGAAAAGACATGAAGCTAAGGAAAAAACGAGAACAGAACATAGTCAGAAAAAGATAAATTCTATTGGAGAGTAGTGAATATGAAAGTAAGGAAATACGACATACTAGAGAAAAACAAAAGGGAAACAGAGAATACAATGGAAGTGGCAGAAAACTAAAAGTGTCTTACACAAATATAGATGGATTAATAACAGGATTGAATGAGCTGAATGATTATCTGAAGGAAAAAGAACCGGACATAATGGGAATTGTAGAAACGAAATTAAAAGGTCCACTACCACCCAGCAGTGTAGGACATGATGTATATAATTATTGGATTAGAAACAGAGAGACAAAACAAGGGGGTGGAGTTATGTTCCTGACTAAGAAGGATATAAACGTGAGGTGTGTAACATATGGAAAGAATACAGTAGAGATGATTATGATCGAAGTGGAAGACAGAGATAAGAAGAGCAGAAAGTTCGTCATAAATTATGTGCCTCCAAAAACAGCCTCGTGGGAAGAGAGTGAACATAAAATTATGTTAGAAGACACAAGGATAACATTAGATAAGATAATGGAAGATGGAGGAAGAATAGTTATGATGGGCGACTCTAATTGCAAAGAAGTTTGCTGGGAAGAGATGACAGTAAAGGGTGGAGACGGATCATGGGGAAATGTTCTACTCATGATTATTGACCATACAGTGACACAGTGGATACAGGAGAACACTAGGTACAGAAATGAAGAACCATCGAGACTAGACCTAACAATCACATCTGAACCTAGAATAGTGGAAAAGATTGAATATAATACACCAATAAGTAAAAGTGACCACATACGGTATTGATTGAACTGGAACTAAATGAGGAAAAATGCATGAAAAGAAATGAACAATATAGAAAAGGAAGAATGATGTATAAAAAAACAAACTGATAAAATAAGAGAATTCTTTCAAAAAGAAAACTGGGAAGGAATATACAAAGAAGAAACAACAGTGGAACAGAAATAGAATATTTTGACAAAAATGTATAAAAAAAAAGGAGTGAAAAGTATGTCCCAAGACAAAAACAAGAAAAAGAATATGTAAAGTGCAAAACCATTCAAAAAAGTGAACACGGAAGAAGATTGTGAATCACTACAAAGTGATCTAAATAAAGTCTGGGAATGGAGTAGGAAGTAGGAGATGGAGTTCAATACTAAAAAGTGTAGTATAATGGAATTTGGAAAAAGCAAAAGCAGAATAACAGGATCATATAAATTGGGAGAAGAAAGAATAAAAAAAGTTGAAAATGAGAAGGACTTGGGAGTCATTGTTATGAATAATATGTCACCTGAGAAACAAATAAATAAGATTTTTGGTGAAACTTATAATTTAATAAGAACAATCAAAGTGGCATTTACATATCTGGATGAAGAAAAAAGGTGAAGAAAATACTAATCACTCTGATAAGACCAAGATTGGAATATGCAGCAACGATGTGGTCACCAAGTACAAAACTTGAAAGAATACAAAGAGCAATTACAAAATTGGCACCAACACTCTCAAAACTATCATATGAAGAGAGACTAGCAAAACTTGAGCTACAGACATTAGAGCAAAGAAGAGAGAGAGGAGATTTGATAACTATTTACAGAATCATGAAAGGAATAGAAACTATTGATAGAGAGGATCTAATAAAATGGGATGATAGAAATACAAGAGGACACGGAAAAAAATCAAGAAAGACAGCTATAGAAGAGATCTGAAAAAGAACAGCTTTCCTCACAGAGTAATAGACATTTGGAACAAGTTAGATGAAAAAGTGGTGTATGCAAAAACAATACATGAATATAAAAATAGTTTAGATAAAACGAGATATGAAGACGGGACCCCACGAGCATAGCTCCTCTTCCCGTAAAATACAACTAGGTACACACACACACTCACAAACATATGCACACATACGCACACGTGCGTATAAAAAAATACAGGGCCCCCCCCTAGTACTGTAGTTGTTAGGTTTCGTGGATAATTCTGTAGGGTCGGTGTGTGTGTGTGTGTATTCACCTTGGTCTTTGGATCACGTGCTGTGTGTGTGCGCGCGCGTGTGTGTGATTTTCTTGAATGGCCATTGTTCTTTGCCCTCGTCTCCTACTATTTCATTTATTAATCTATCTCATTTATTTATTTATTTATTTGTTTATATATTGTGGACTATTAGCTCAGGATTACCTACGAATCTTTTATTATTATTATTATTATTATTTATTATTATTATTATTATTATTATTATTATTATTATTATTATTATTATTATTGTCATTATTATATCTTTAGGTATAAAGAAAGACTTTATATGTATTCAACCGTTTATTTCCATCCATCAGTCAATCATTCACTCAGTCCCCTGCTGGACAAAGGCCTCAGTCGCAACATGAGGAGGATACACCAGGAGGCGCCTAGCTCTGATTTATGCCGTCACCTTTGCCCTGTGTGTTAGGATTGCCGTGACGAGTCTTATCATAAATTCACAAAAAGTCTCATCATATATGCGTGTATATATATATATATATGTGTGTGTGTGTGTGTGCGCGCGCAAGTATCACAAAACACACGTGACTACACTGATATGCTGAACTCCACAGGGAAAAGAAAAATTCTTGGAATCCGAGCGCTTTCGTGATATTTTCGCATCTTCAAGGATAACAGTTGTAATCCTTGAAGATGCGAAAATATCACGAAAACGCTCGGATTCCAAGAATTTTTCTTTATCCTGTGGTGTTCAGTATATATATATATATATATATATATATATATATATATATATATATATAGTTATATATATGTGTGTGTGTGTGTGTGTGTGTGTGTGTGTGTGTGTGTGTGTGTGTGTGTGTTTGTGTATATGTTTATGTGCACATATATATATGGACATTCAAACCTGACCCACCTTATATAAAATTTATGCAAATACAATATTGTTGGATTAATACACTTTTTCATTTTCATTCCAAGATAAGTATATTGTATTACTCAACAATGATGTATTTGCTTGCTTACGGTACAAAATGGGACACTTTCCACTGTCCGCACCTCCATCTTTCTAAAATTCGGAAAACTCTCCATAATTCGGGAGGAGAATTAGATCAAAAATATTATTAGTGAGTGTTTCTATATATATGGAATGTTCTGAATTTCGTAAATTCCAGTTCCTAATATTGGAGAGTTCCGAATAATAGAGAGTTCCGAATATTAGAGATTTCCTGATAATGAGAACTCTGTGTGCATGGCACGTAATACTCAAGTGTTATATAATATCACAATAGGCTTTGCTACAACACAAACTATATATTTGTTTCCAGTATTGGGAATTTCCAAAATTCGGAATAAAGATGCCCACAGAATGCTAGTAATTATGTCTTGTGTCCACAATTTTAATTCAACTTTTTATTTATATATTTTTTATAATGGAACATTTCGAATAATGGGAATTCTCAATAATGGAAACATTTGTATTTCAAAGTGAGTTAAGAACCAGTGACAAATTCATATGTATTTTATTTCTATATGACTTGCAAATCATCCAACTTTCCATGGAACTGCCAAGTGTAGGCCCTGTGGTCTCTTGTAGTCTCCTTCATTCTTATGTTCCAGTCAATCTGTCTTAATCTGATTCCGCTGCTAGACAAAGGCCTCTCCCAATGCCAGCATTTGTCACACTACTCCTGCAAACTTCTCTGTCTCGTCTCTACGTTTTGTCTAGTCCATGTCTATATTTCCAGACATCAGTTAGCTCAAGTGATTTTCAGTTAGGGGGGATGGGGGGCTATTAGGGTATATTTTTAAATATTTTCAAGTATATAAAGTGATCCAGAATATTGTTACAGGTTTTTGTAAAATACCTTGTATTGTCAATATACAGTAATATCATCAAAGTATTTGTCAATATAAGGATATTGACATTTCTTAGGAAGATTGACTGGGTGATTGTTATTGATAGTGCGTAAGTTATGAGTAATTGTCATTAATGAAACCACTACAATATTAAGATTGTCAACATTTGTGTACTGAAAATAGTTGTTGCGTTTTTTGTAGAATATTGATCGTTTGTGTGGTTACCTTACTTAGGAATTATTTATTTGTTTCTTTGTTTTGGAGGAACATCGTATGAATTAACGTGGCTGCACACTAGGTATTTCTCACTAGCATGCTACTTGCTTTCGCTACTTCGTTTGAGTAGAAACGACTTCGGTTACGATTTTTTTTTTTTTTTTTTTTTTTTTTCAAATTTGCAAATGTCAGATGGTTCCTGCGTCTAAGAAGCTGAACTAAGAGAAGTTATTAAATCTAGAATACGAATCTTAGACATAAAATTGCTGAGATGTTCTTACGGAAATCTAGAATATTGTAACCTAAGTCGTTTCTACTAAATCCTAGTATCAAAAACAAGTAGCATGCTAGCCTAGTGCCTCTCCAAACGTTGATATGTCCGTAAACGTTCATAAAACGTTAGCACGTTGGTAAACGTTAGTTCTCAGCCCCCAAACTAGTCATCTGTCCCCAAAATAACTTTAAGAATAATGAAATCATTCCAAGAACAAGTATCTCCCGTTGCAAATCAGTGACCCCAACCCGTATTCTATGAAGATATAAATAGAAAGAATATATATATATATATATATATATATATATATATATATATATATATATATATATATAAAGTTGGGGCGTCAAATATAAGATAGTTTGGGAACCACTGGGAAAAAATGGAAATTGTATTAATGCAATAGCTATTAACGTTGTTTTCTTGGTATGACATTTTTTTCGTGTATCCGTCCTAATGGAATCATTCATGATTGTCACAAATCAGTAAGGACATAAATAACTGCCCCTTCAGAAAGGGGTACAAATGCAAATGTCCGTCACACACACACACGTATTAGGGACATTCAAAACTGACCCACCATGTGTCATAACTGAGTATATATATATATATATATATATATATATATATATATATATATCCCGTTGTTGTTCCTTTTGTGTCACTGTAGGATTGGCTACATTGTTTATATCGCGTTGATTGTAAGAAAAATCTTGTATGTATATATTTAACTCAATTTAGTTTTAGTTTAGGTTAGTTTAATTTCAAACTTAAAATAAAGGTTTCGAAGGTCATTGACATATTCATCTTTGTTAGAACGTTAGGTACAGTATCCTCCATCATTAGCGAGTAGGTCAACCAACGCCTTTTGTGAGACGTGGCATCGTTGGGTTTGTTTACATCGTAGTAACGGAAGAAAAACAACATTATCAAATTGTCTGAATAAATCTAAGTAATAAATGAACAAAACTGTCAGTCACCTATAAATGTTAATTTGTCAACACAGTGGATTTACAAGTTAATGAGCGGTAAATGGGAAATTATACTTGATGCAACGTTGCCACGTCTTCCAAAACGGGCGACTGGTTATAGATGGAAGGAACTGTGCCTTTCAGATGATGGGTGAAGATATCAGAAACTGTTCTTGATCTTGATAAAGAATCTCTTTTGTCAGTATAGAGGATCCAATACCTTATGGGGGCCATTGCCATAATATTTATAATTACCGGGGCGATAATGATGATAATAATAATGATAATAACAATAGTAATAATGAAAAATAGCTCGATAAGGTAATTCGGAAATGAGAGGTAAATTTACAAAAAGTAAGTAAATAAATAGATAAATGAATATCATTGTACATCTGCCATCCCGGTGTGCGCATGCGCATTTGACTTCAGTCCCACATTCCGTTTTCTTCCGTATTTTTTTTAACACTACAGTTCCGCTGAACAGCAGAGAACTGAACAAGGTCCTCCCAATCCCCCAGGGGACACCGCCAAAGGGGAGGTGATACTCGAAGGGGGAGTTCTGGAGGGGGAGGTGGTTGGAGGACGACCTATGTCTCCTCCTCCTCCTCCGCCTCCTCCAACTCGTCCTACTCCTCCTCCACCTCGCCCTCCAGCTCCTCCACCTCGTCCTCCAACCTTCTCCTCTGTATACACTTGAGTCTTAGGTCCCTGAAACGAACGAACGGCGAACGGTGTCGAGGGTGACGTAGGTCGAGTGTGACCGTCGAGAGTGGAGGGGGAACCGGCGGGTTCGAGTCTTAGAGCTCCTGAAGGCGTGGTCGCCGAAGTGGCACTTAGGGTCGAGTAGTTCCTCATCGAGAAGTCCTCAGGAGGAAAGGTGGAGGAGGAGGACGAAGGGGAGGCGGAGGAGGAGGTGGAGGAGGGAGGAGGAGGGGCAGTGGAGGAGGAGGTAGGAGGGTTATCTGCCTCTCCAAGGGTTAAGGTAATCAGAGGAAGTTTCTTAACCGTCTTCACAGCTGGTTTAACCTTCTTCGGTTTCTTGCGTTCTTGACGGATGACGCCCTTCCGGATCTGTCGCCCCACCACCTGTAGTAGGAGGAGGAGGAACATCTTAGAGCATGACGACAGGGGACCTTTTGGTCCATAATCATCTAGCGGTAGATACAGAAAAGAGTATAGCACAGCCTAGGTCTCTTAACCCCACACTTACCAACCGCCACTTGTGCGGGCGTTTGTGCCCAGGAGGACATAAACCCACCACGGGAATTGGTGGTGCTTTTACGTCCTGAGCCCAAACGTTTGCACGACTGGAGGTTGGCAAGTGTGGGATTAAAAGACCTCCAAGATGTATTGATCTTTACCTATTTGGCCCTATGTTGAAATCTAGGCAATTCTAGGGATTTCTATATACAGGGCGGTGGTTCGAATCCTCTGCGCGACGGTCATGGATTGTATGATACAGGGGTATATCTAGGGATTTTTCATATACTGGGATATATCTAGGGATTTTTTCATATTCAGGGATAAATCTAGGGATTTTTATATACTGGGATATATCTAGGGATTTTCTAAAAACAGGGATATATCTAGGGATTTTTCATATTCTAAGATATATCTAGGGATTTCATTTTAGATGGACGCCAGGTGTTTTTATTCTACTGGATACAAATAGTCTAGTTAATATTACTTCTCTCTAGTTTATTTAGTTTTGGCCAATAGGTGTCCCTCAACTAAAAAAAATGGTGGGAATCAAAACAAATGTAGAAGCTGTATTAATGACATAATTAACTGAGATAAGTTAATTAAGGCTTAACCCTGTCACTGTGCCTGAGGAGGAGGGGCAGGGGGAACGCGTTCTCTCAGATAAAAGACAAATCTTTAAGTTGATATCAGCAACATAGGCTCAGTAGTGAACATCCATGAAATGCATGATTAAACTCAACCTTTTTCCTTGAACATGAACTCTCCTCGAATGAACAAAATTGTTCAGTAGCAGAAGAACAAATGTTCAACTCGTCAACAGCATTGATATATATATATATATATATATATATATATATATATATATATATATACATTTATGTTGAGACATTCTGACAGGTTGACGTAAGCGGAGTAGGAAACACAGAAGTCTTTGAAAAAGCATACCTGCGAAACTAGTCAGGAATAAACTCAAGACTAAGACTCCTGTGTTTCCTACTCCGCTTACGTCAACCTGTCAGAATGTCTCAACATATATATATATATATATATATATATATATATATATATATATATATATATATATATATATATATACAAGTCAAGGTTAAATGTGGTTACCCACCTGGAGGTTAACCCCGAGGTAGGGCGGATTCGGGATGGCCTTCTCGCTGTCACGATACACACACTCGAACAGCCCAGTGTCGGCTGTTTTACTCTGACGTTGATCCACGACCACTGCGTGGAGGAGGTCCGTAGGGGTGGAGAGAGAGAAGGGAACACAGTTGTATTAGGGGAATATAGGATTTTTTTCTTGAGGGGGGGAAAGAATTGATGGCGTATGTTAATTTCTCTCTTTCTTTCTCTCTCTCTCTCTCTCTCTCTCTCTCTCTCTCTCTCTCTCTCTCTCTCTCTGTCCCTTTTTCTCTTTTTCTCACTTTCTGCCTGTATCTTTGTCTTTCTCTCTCTCTCTCTCTCTCTCTCTCTCTCTCTTTCTCTCTCTTTTTCTCTCTTTGTTTTCTTAGTTATGAGTGGGAGAACATTTCCCTATTTCTAATTCTCTCTCATATATTCACTTATTTTATTTATTTATTAATTCATTTATTCCTTTATGTTAAAGAAGGACGCAAG
>NC_134806.1:45158802-45166302 GCF_046742065.1 Oratosquilla oratoria
CATATAATCAAAGTCATGAACACAATGCCAGAAAATCAAGGTCACAAACACAAGCTCAGGAACGAACACAAACAAGTTGACGACCATAATCAAGGTCAGGTATACGAACAAGGACACATAAAAAAGGTCACATCATCAAGGTTACAAAATAAAGGGCACGAACACAAGGTCATATAAAATCACAAGCATAAAATGGTCACACAATCAAGGTTGCGAGCATAAGCAAGGTCACGACCACAAGACAAGGTCACCCATAGCTCACCCAAAAAGGTCACATCATCAAAGTCGCGAGCATAGGCAGGATCACGCACACAAACAAGGTCACACGATCAAGGTCACGACCACAAGACAAGGTCAGCCAGAACTCACCCAAAAAGGTCACATCATCAAAGTCGCGAGCATAGGCAGGGTCACGCACACAAACAAGGTCACACGATCAAGGTCACGACCACAAGACAAGGTCGGCCAGAACTCACCCATGTACTTCTGGACGACGTATCGCGTTTCGTGGATGAGAGGGGACTGGACCAAGGCCAGGATGTCTTCCAGGTGGTTCAGGAGGATGATCCCGCGGCCCCGTGACTGCGCCCCGGGTTTCACGATCCACAGGTTTCGGATCCCGTCCATCTGCAGCTGAGGCCAGAAGGCAACTACCCGATCCAGGGCGCTCTCGCACTCTTGGACGAGTTGCTACGAGAGGAGATGGGGTGGAGGAGGAGGAGGAAGAGGTGGAAGGAATGGAGCGAGAGGAGGAAGAGGTAGGGTGGGGAGGAGGGCCATAAATAATGATAATAATAATAATAATTATTATTATTATTATTATTATTATTATTATTACTATTCATTAACATAGCTCATTTTAATGTAGCGAACTCCCCCCCTATCAGGAGGCTAGGTCGGTGCCCCTTACAGGACTTTGTAGCGTTTAATTAAATAAATCATGCCCTTGGTCCAACTCGCCGGCGGCAGGGTTCGAACCTCCGCCGAAAGTAGCAACGCTCTAACCCGCTCGGACAGCGAGCATCCTATTATTATTATTATTATTATTATTATTATTATTATTATTATTATTGTTATTATTTATTGATTTAATAGTTAATATTATAATGATTATTGTAAGGGCTTAAAAAGAGGTTAGATTGCAAGTGGTGGGCAAGATACACACACACACATGCACACACACACACACACATACATACACACACACACACACACAGGTGGGCAATGAATTTGAGGTGTGTGTGTGTATAAGGTCACAGCATTACCTATAGGTTCGGTCATTTATACAAGCTCCGATCTCTCATTCGGAAGGGTAGTAGCTGTCATTCACGAGTCCAACATGTGATCCAAGACAGTGGTGAATCACACACACACACACAAGCGCACACACACACACACACACACACACACACACACACACACACACACACACACACACACACACACACACACACACAACTCCTTGCCCACCAGAGTTATGGTACCGGCTCGGATTGCAGCAATACTGAAATGTGTTAATCCCTGGGTGGGACTCGAACTGGGATCGTCGAGCCATGTATGTGTGTGTGTGAGAAAGAGTGCTCCTTCAAGTCTTGGATCACGTGTTGGGCTTGTGATCGGCAGTCAAGACCCATCCTTTTTTTATTTATTTATCTATTATGTGTGTGTGTGTGTGTGTGTGTGACTTCTGAACCCCGAGTTCGAATCCCGTAACCAACCTCAATTTGATCCTCTTGCCCCAGTTTAATCCTCTTGTTGTGGTGGACCAGCCTGTAGTGGGCCGTGATGAGGGCGTCCCACTCGTGGTCCTTGAGGGCGACCGGCGGCGGGGCGTCCAGGTCGTCATGGCAACAGGTCTGGATGTACTGCTCCACGTGGGCAAGGGCCTGGCGCACCCGACGGAGCGCCACCTGCCGGTGAAGGGGGGGGGGGGAGGTTAAGTTGGGGGGGAGGTTGCTTGTGGGTGGTAGTGGGTTAACCCCCCCCTCTCTCGATCTCTCTCTGTCTCTCACTTTATCTTTCTCTTTCTCGATTTCTCGCACTATCTCTTTCTCTATCTCTCGCTCTCTTTCTATCTCTATCTCTTTTTCTTTCTCGCTCTATCGCTCTCTATCATCATCGTTCTCTCTGTCTCTCATCCTATCTCTCTCTCGATTCATCTCTTTCTCTCTGTCTCTTTCGCTCTCTTTCTCTCGCTCTATCTCTCTCTCGCTTTTTCCTTATTCGTTTTTTTTCTTCGTTTTTTTCCTTTTTCTTTTATTTTCTTTCTTTTTCTTTTTCATTTATTGATTTCTTTTTTCCATTTATTATTTTTGTCCTTTGCGTGTGCATTCATATAATCTCTTTATTCATTATTATCATTATTGATATTATTATTATTATTATTATTATCGTAATTATTATCATTATTATCGTAATTATTATGATTATCATTATTATTATTATTATTATTATTATTATTATTATTATCGTAATTATTATCATCATCATTATTATTATTATTATCGTAATTATTATCTTTATTATTATTGTTATCGTAATTATTATAATTATTATTATTATTACTATTATTATTATTATTGTTATTATTGTTATTATCGTAATTATTATACTGCCACCAAGTATTTCCACTTGGATCGTAAGAGGCGAGAAGAAAGGGACGGGGATGGGACTAGGCCTCCTTCTCCTTGTAGCCCCACAGGGGACATTCCTAAAAAAAAGTAAAGGCATAAGAGGGTCTAGGAGTTTTCCGACCAGCACCCTAAGGTTTGGGTCTTTTAATGTGCGTGGATGTGGTACAGATGAGAGTAAAAGGGAAGAGATAGGTAGTATGTTTGTGAGAAGAAAGATGGATGTGTTGGCTTTGAGAGAAACTAAGTTGAAAGGGAAGGGTGAGTGTAAGTTTGGGAGTGTAATTGGGAGGTTATCAGGAGTGAAGAGAGGGCGAGGGAGGAAATGGGTGGCTATTCTAGTAAGTAAAGAGATAGGTAAACGTGTAGTGGAGTGGAAGGAGGTTTCCTCAAGGATAATGTGGATGAAGGTGAAACTGGGAAAGGAGATGTGGGTTTTTGTAAGTGCATATGGGCCTGGCAGTGAGAAGAGTGTAGAAGAAAGGGAGGCTTTTTGGATAGATTTAAATGAGTGCATAGAGGGATTAGGGAGAAATGTCAATGTAATAGTACTGGGAGACCTTAATGCTAGGGTAGGAAATGATTCAATTGATGGAGTGGTTGGGAAATGTGGAGTTCCAGGAAAGAATCGTAGTGGAGAGTTGATGGTGGAAATGTGTCTAGAAAGAGAGTTGATGATAGCAAATACAGTGTTTCGGAAGAAAGTCAAGCATAAGTACACATGGGAGAGGGTGGTGGATGGAAGGGTGGTAGATAGAGCGTTAATGGATTATGTAGTGGTAAATAGGATTATGATAGGAAGAGTTAAGGATGTACATGTGCTAAGGGGAAAGGGTGGGGAATATCAGATCATTTTTTGGTGGAAGGTAAGTTGAGAGTGGAGGATAGATGGAGAAAGAGGAAAGGGACAAAAGGTAGGGAGGTGCTTAGAGTGAACTCTTTAAATGAAAAGGAGAAGGAGTACAAGAAGAAGCTAAAGGAGGAGTGGGAGGGAGTGAAGGATAGAGTAGAGCTATGAGTGGAGGAGGAATGGGGATGGTTCAAGGAGAGAGTCACAAAGTGTGCAAAGATGGTGTGTGGAACAAGAAGGACAGGAGGAAATAGAAGGAAGGGTAGTGAATGGTGGGATGAGGAAACAAAGAAGGTTGTAGAAGAGAAGAAGCGAGCTTTCACAGATTGGTTACAAAATAGGACGAGGGAGTCATATGAGAGGTACAAAGAAAAGAAAAGAGAAGTAAAGCAAACGGTAAAGGAGGCAAAGAGGAGAGCAGATGTGAAATGGGCTAAGAGTATGACAGAAAATTTTGAAAGTAATAAAAAGATGTTTTGGAAAGAAATTAAGAGAGGAAGAGGAGGTGAATCAAGTAGAGAAGAAAAGGTAAAAGGTGCAGATGGAGAGATGATAATGGAAGAGAAGGCAGTAAGGGGAAGATGGGCAGAATATTTTAGGGAGTTGCTAAATGTGAAGAAGGATAGGGAGGGAAAGATAGCTGCAGTGGGAAGTGCTAAGAAAATGACCGTGATGAGTGAGGAAAATGGAGGAGAAATAAGGAAGGATGAAGTGAAGGCAGTTGTTAAGATGATGAAAGCAGGTAAGGCACCTGGTCTGGATGGATGCCATGCAGAATGTCTAAAAAAAAAAAGGAGGTACAGTGATGGTGGACTGGCTGGTGAGGTTATTTAATGTTTGCTGGAGAGAGGGTAGAGTGCCGGAGGACTGGAGGAGTGCCTGTATAGTTCCACTTTACAAGGGAAAGGGGGACAAGTGTAAATGTAATAGTTTCAGAGGGATTAGCTTGTTAAGTGTAGTTGGGAAGGCTTATGGGAGGATCTTGATTGAGAGGATTAGGAGAGGAACAGAGGGAGTAATTGGTGAGGAACAGTGTGGATTTAGGACGGGTAGAGGTTGTGTAGATCAGATTTTTGTGGTGAGACAGATATGTGAGAAAGCTGTAGGAAAGAGGAAGGATGTTTTTTTGGTTTTTATGGATCTGGAAAAGGCTTACGACAGGGTCGACAGAAAGGCACTGTGGGAGGTTTTGCGGATTTACGGGATAGGAGGAAAGCTTCTAGGAGCTGTCAAGAGTTTTTATGAGGGTAGTAGAGCTTGTGTCAGGATTAGGGATGGAGAAAGTGAGTGGTTAGAGGTAAAGGTGGGACTTCGTCAAGGATGCGTTATGTCGCCCTGGCTGTTCAACTTATACATGGATGGGGTAGTGCGAGAGGTAAATGCAAGGGTAGTGGGTCAGGGATTGGAGATGGTTAAAGAAAATGGAGAAAAGTGGGAGGTGAGCCAGCTGTTGTTTGCGGACGACACTGCGCTTGTAGCAGGCTTGGAGGAGGGATTGAGAAAGTTGGTGACAGAGTTTGGGAGAGTGTGTGATAGAAGCAAGCTGAAGATAAATGTGGGTAAAAGTAAGGTGATGAGATGTACAAGGGGTGAAAGTGGCAGTAGACTGGAAGTGAGTATTTAGGGAGAGCGACTGGAGGAAGTGGATAGTTTCAGATACTTGGGTGCAAATGTGGCAGGAAAAGGTGGAGTGAAGGTGGAGGTAGAATGTAGATTGAGAGAAGCGAGTAAATGCCTTGGTGGATTAAAAAGTGTAATGAGGAATAGACATTTGGGAATGGATGCTAAGAGGAGACTATATGAAGGAGTGATTGTGCCAACAGCACTGTATGGGGCAGAAACATGGAACATAAGAGAGGAAGAGAGAAGGAGTTTGAATGTGTTTGGGATGAGGTGTCTGTGAAGTATGATGGGGGTTACTAGGCTAGATAGAGTGAGGAATGAGGAGGTGAGGAGTAGAACAGGGGTGGAAAGGGAGTTGGGAGATAGGGTTGATGAAAGAGTATTAGGATGGTTTGGACACATGGAAAGAATGAGTGAAGAAAGACTAGTAAAAGAGGTATGGAAGGCAGATGTGGAGGGAGTGAACATGATGGGACGTCCTAGGATGAGGTGGATGGATGGAGTGAAGGGGGCTTTGGGGAAGAGGGGAATATCTGTTAAGGAAGGACGAGAGAGGACAGAAGACAGGGGTGAATGGAGAATGGTTGTATATGGATGATGTTGTGATGCATGAGGTGGAATGGGTGAGGGGATGGGGGTGAGGTAGTATGTGTGAGCAAAATTTGACGCAGCCCGGAGGGATTTCTCCCCGTCTTCTCCTTTTATGCATGGGGGGACGGAGAGGGGGGGTCGCCGATTTAATGAAGCGGCCTTGCTGTGGATGTGCTGTGTCTTGCGACACTGCTTCTGACCCAGGGCAGTGGACAAGGTGCAGGGATGACCCGTCATCCAGGAGGTGCTAAGATAAGAGGGAGGGTGGAGGGGTGTGGAGTGTATTCAGGGATGGAATGGGTGGGAATGATTTTATGCCTTTTCCTTTTTGGCTACCTCCCTTGTAAGGGGGAAAAAGCCTTGGTATATGTATGTATGTATTAATATTATAGTTATCATTATTATTGTTATTATGATTGTTATCGTAATTATTGTGATTATTATTATTATTGTTATTATTATTATTATCATTATCGTAATTATTATGATTATTATTACTATCATTGTTATTATTATTGTTATTATTATTATCGTAATTATTATTATTATTATTATTATTAGTATTATTATCATCGTAATTATTATGATTATTATTATTACTATTATTATTATTATTATCGTAATTATTATGATTATTATTATTATTACTATTATTGTTATTATTATCGTAATTATCATAATTATTAATATTATTGTTACTATTATTGTTATTATTATTATCGTAATTATTATCGGTAACGAATAGAAGTGCAGAGGTAATTATTAAACTCTATCTAGCGATAGTTAGACCCATCCTTGACTATGCGGTACAGTTTTGGTCTCCGTCCTACAAAATGGACATAAATTCACTAGAATCAGTACAGAGAAGAATTACCAAAATGATACAAGGACTCGGAAATTTGCTTTACGAAGAGAGGCTTAGGCACCTAAACTTACACTCTCTGGAAAGACGTAGAATGCGGGGTGATCTAATAGAAGTGTTCAAATAAGGTCATCATAATAAAACAACAGGGCAGGACTCGCAGTAATGGGTATAAACTGGACAAATTTAGATTTAAGAAGGAAATAGGCAAGAATTGGTTTACAAATAGGGTGGTCGATGAATGGAATAAACTTAGTAACCACGTAGTAAGCGCTGAAACTATCAGTTGTTTTAAAAAACGATTAGACAACTTTATGGATGGGGACGACAGGTGGTGATGGATACGGAGCTGCCTAGTGTAGGCCTTATAGTCTTTTGCAGTCTCCTTTATTTCTTATGTTCTTATGTTCTTATTATTATGATGATTATTATTATTACTATTACTGTTATTATTGTTATTATTATTATTATCGTAATCATTATGATTATTATTATTACTATTATTATTGTTATTATTATTGTTATTAGTATTATTATTATCATTACTGTTGTTGTTATTGTTGTTGTTATTATTATTATTATTATTATTATTATTGTCGTAATTACCATGATGATTATTATTATTACTATTACTGTTATTATTGTTATTATTATTATTATCGTAATCATTATTATTATTATTATTATTACTATTATTATTATTATTATTATCATTATTATTATCATTACTGTTGTTGTTATTGTTGTTGTTATGATTATTATTACTATTATTATCATTATTATTATTACTATTACGTTTGTGAAAGAGTATATAAGTATGGCCGGGTAGAAATTTATCATTTTTCTAATAACATCAGCCCCCTCCCCCTCTCCCCCCAAAAAAAAAGAAAAATAGAAAATAAATTAAGCAGTGAGTGGCGCACCATTTTTTTTTTCTTCTTTTT
>NC_134806.1:45171302-45178802 GCF_046742065.1 Oratosquilla oratoria
AATAATAAACCAATAAATGAAAACTATAATAATGTAAATAACAAATAAAATACATAAATAAATGCATAGGTATAGTTAAATAATAAACAAACAGGTAAATAATAAATAATAATAAATTGACATATAACTAATAATAAATGAAAATCAGACAGACAAATGATAACAAAACAAAAACAAATAATATAAGATAAATTATAATATATATGCATACACACACACACACATATATATACATGTATATATATATATATATGTGTGTGTGTGTGTGTGTGTGTGTGTGTGTGTTCAGTTTTTTAACGGCTGCATTTACTCAGACTTTGTCGAGCCGCTCTCATCATCTGTGTTGTCCGTTGGCCTATAAATTCACATTAAGGACAGTTTCATTGTCCTTCGCTGCTGCTGTTGGTGGTGCAGCTTCATGTTCCACTCGGCAGGAGGGGTATCCTTCCCAATGTGTGTGTGTGTGTGTGTATTTACCTATTTGTATTTTACAGGAAGGGAGCTATGCTCGTAGTGACACGTCTTTGTATTTTTAAACTAGTGTGTGTGTGTGTGTGTGTGTGTGCCAAAGGCATTCTCCCCCATATGTGTATATATATATATATATATATATATATATATATATATATATATATATATATATATATATTAGATGCCTACACTTTTGTATTTTTGTACTGCAATGAGACAATCTAGTCAAATACAAAATTTTATTTAATTTTTATTTATTCCATTTAATTTTATTTTAATTATGTTTTACATTTAGTTTCCTTTTGCAAGGTTTTTGTCTGCGCGGCGGAGGGAGTGGGAGACCCACCAGGACAGAATAATCAAATCACAACTCGAGCGTTCTACAGTTTCTTCTAAATCTAATTGTGTGCTGAATTAGGACAATATCGCCATTTTGGGCGGGATAACACTATTTAGATACGCCATTGTCGATCAATAGTGCCGTCGAATTAGCTGTGTTCTGTAAATTCCAGCCAATAGTTGGCGGTATTCTGTAAATTCCAGCCAATAGTTGGCGTATTCTGTAAATTCCAGCCACTAGTTGGCTGTATCTGTCCTATTCGGGACCTGAAATAAACCTGAACAAACCTAATCAAACGCCGCAGAAAAACGAGAGAGAAAGAAAAAAATGTCTGACAAATCGGCGGTATTGTCGACTTAATTCACGGGAAATTTAACCAGGAAATCTATTTTTCGTTTTCTCTTCTTTTTTCTTGTACGCGCTAGACAAGATTGGTACACAGATAGCGTGACCACCGTCATGCACGTCTCTGCATGCGATTTACGCTTGAGACGGAAGAAGAAGGAGAAAAAGAAGAATCGCTTCCGCATTTTAGCAAGAGACGCTACGCCATTGTTTCGAGCGGACTCCCATCGTCGACATGACGTCATAACGTTTGGTAAACAAACCGACGTATCTTGATCAGTGTAAACCATTTTTATTATTTGTATTTTCGTTTGTATTTATCTATTTATTCATCTACTTATTCACTTGTGTACTTTTGTTTGTTGATTTATTTACATGTATATTCTTATTTATTTGTTTATTTGTTCATTTATAATTATATTTTTACTACTGGCAGTGTCGTTTGTATTTGTATTTTTGCTTTATTTATTTATTCATTTACTTATTGATGTAATTTTATTTATTCATTTGTGTACTTTTGCTTACATGTTTATTTATTTCTTTATCAATATATTCTTATTAATTTGTTTGTTTATTTATACATGTATATTTTTTACTGGTAGCTAATTTTGAAGATACAGGAGGGTGTGACAATTGAAATAAAAATGTCTATTTCTTATATAAGTACCTTAATACCAAAATAATTTTACAGATTACAGTACTCAATAGTAGTCTCCTTTATACGCATACTTTAACTTAACAGTATATATCCAGTAAAAATAAACGAGTAAATGAATAAGTAAATCATATGAAATGAATATTTGGAAATTCACACACAAAGTTTTATTATGAATGAAGAGCGATGGAGCAAGTGTGTTACTGACTGGACGCTGCGAGACGGGAAGCGCCCCAGAGGTAGACTAGACAGAAGGTGGAGAGAGACGAGAGGAAAGTTTGCAGGGATGGCGTGGCAGATATTAGCGCAGTCATGCGAGTCATAGAGTCAAGCAGTGGACTCAGAATGAATAATTATGAACGAAATTTTGATTAGATCGATAGTTTGCTAGATAGAAATTCTTAGGTCTTTGGTCCACAAATAGTGATTCATAGGGTACTGGAAGGATCCTAGATTTAACCAAAATAGTTCACTAACTAAAATCTAGTGAAGTTTAGTGGATGTTTAGTGATAATATCTAGTGTTGGATTTTATCCATAGCTACGTAGATGGATGATGATGATGAAGGACGGGAGGGTGAGAGGGAGAGGGGCAGCGTGTCTCAGTCAGGGGTTAACACACTGGGCTATTTTTCCATCCAATATTTGAATAACTAGAATATAACTTCGCTTACAGAAATCTAGACATCTCAAAGAACATTTCAACATTATGTCTAGCATTATCCTAGGTTTATAATATCTTAGCTCGCCATTCAGCTTTACTGGATATGACGGAAAGATAATCATTTGACATTTGGAATTCTGACAATTTGAAAATTCAAATACTGTGACCGTTTTTTTCTCCAACGAACTCTCAACAATCGAAGCTGGTGAAGCCCGTGGAAGAAGCCCAGTATGATAACGCGACTACAGTAGTCAAATGACCCATAAAACTGCTCTGAGTTGACGATCCCAGAAATCACCTTATGTCCTTTGGGCGTAAAAGCGTTTTTCCCCTGACAAGGCCGTTGACCCGATTTGCCCTTCGCGTGTCATACCAAACTCGACCTTATGCTCACCTGTCATAAGGTCGCGAATGCCGTGCCAGGGGTCACGGCCAGGCCCGATGCCAGAATTAAATATATGAAGCACGACACTGCAGTGAAATCTGGAATCACGCAGGCGTTGCCATGGCAACCGGGGGTGAGGCGCAGTGGGAGGGGGGTGGTGGCCCTTTTCAAAGAGAGGGACCTGTGGCGCATTGACAAACACAAAAAGTCGTGTGTGTATTTGTGTGTACATATGTTTGTATTTGTGTGTACATGTGTGTATGTTTGTGTGTACGTGTGTGTACATGTGTGTGTATTTGTGTGTACACGTGTGTATTTGTGTGCACATGACAGTGTGTGTATGTGTGCATACATATTATGTGTATGTGTGTGTGTGTGTGTGTGAGGTCACAGCATTGCCCATGATCGGAAGGGCAATGGTTGTCAGTCACAGGTCCAGCACGTGTTCCAAGACCGTAGTGAATCACACACACACACACACACACACTCGCATGGCGCAGTGGTAGCGATCGCGGCCGTAATTACGGCATTCAGGTTCGAATCCCGCCCAGGGCTGAAATAATTTCAATATCGCTGCGCTGCGAGTCATTACTCCAACTCTGGTGGGAGGGGAGTTCGGTGTGTGTGTGTGTGTGTGCGTGTAAGGTCACAGCATTACCCATAGATCGGTCATACAGGAGCTCTGAGCTCTCTTCCGGGAGGGAAATAACTGTCGATCACAAGTCCAACACGTGATCCAAGACCTGGGCGACTCACACATAAATAGTTCCCCAGCTTAACAAACAGACAATACAAAGAAGAGAGAGAGAGAGAGAGAAAGAGAGAGAGAGAGACTGAAGGACATCAAGAAATACTATTTTGGTACAGACCTATTGATCCTGAGAGAGAAATAGAGAGAGAGAGAGAGAGAGAGAGAGAGAGCGAGATTATTTTCAGAAATTTACTGTTTGTGTGTGTGTGTGTGTGTGTGTGCGTGCGTGCGTGTGTGTGTGGGCGTGTGAGCGTGTGCGCGCGCGTGTGCGTGTGTGTGTGTTTGTGTATGTGCGTGCGTGTGTGTGTGTGTGTGTGTGTGTTTACGTTTTGTATTTGTATGTGTGTGTCTATCTATGAACACCCATGACGAAATATCTTCCTTCACAACAGCATTTCATAAACACCTATCGCCTGATGATTTTATTCAGCTGAGGGATGGGTTTCCCAGAGCAGCGAAAACGCTTTTTCGCATTGAAAAATAATTTTCTTGAAAATGATCAAGAACTTTACGAGAATTCAAAATTAGATTTTCTAATAATGTAATATAATTATAAATCATGGGAATTCTTTTTCTGTATTGTTCCTGTAGAAATTTAGCTACAGTTTACATATTTTCTCTGCTAAGAGTTTTTGATAATGAAATTATATTCTTTCATAAATTTTCAAAACTTATTAGTTTTCGAGTTTGGACTTTCGTGACTGGGTCTGATGTTTACCGTTCTATTTGAACTCGGTTCTGGTAGATACCGACAATTAGATTTTACATGTTTTTGTATATGTATAAGAAGTATTTTCATTGCTTTACTAGCAGTAATTGGAGAATATGTTGTTTTTGTATATCCAACGTAAAACATAATTTTTTGCATGATTTTAAAGCCTGAGAAATAGGCAAAGAAACGTAATTATGAGCAGCTCAATAATGAGAAGAAGTATCTCCTGAATCATCCTTATCTGTAGGAGAGAGAATGCTGCCGATTTGAGGTGTCTGCGGAAGAGGTTTCTCACAGAAATACCTCGATTTGATTGCCTTACGTAGTGAAATATCTCCGAAGTACAACTGTTCAACGAGTTCTACTCCAGTTGAACTAAGTTTACCATCGATTACATCGAGATCATCCACATCTTCGTGTGAGACGCTGAAAATAAACACGACACTAAGTTCGAATAGATCGTCTTTTCTGCTGAAGCACTCGCTCTCATCCTGTCGAAGTGCTAAACCGAAGTCGGTGATTTTAACAGAGCCGATCCTGTCAAGAAGGATATTTCTAGCGGCTAAGTCACAGTGTAAAATTCCAACTTTATGGATGTGCCGAAGTCCGTTAAGGCTCTGCAGCCAAACGGATTTGAGTTCTCCCTCGGTGAAGCATAAGCCCTGAGCGGCCATTCGGTTAATAGCGTCCTCGAGATTGAGGTCCATAATGTCGAGAACGAAGTAGATATGCTCATTCTCTTGCTCTCTGATAACTTCCTGCAAACAGACTATATTTGGATGGATGTTAATGGTTCTGAGAGCTTTGATTTCTGCTTCGACTGCATCGGAGGAGACATCTTCTAGTTGGCATTTAATAGCCACTGCATTTAATAGCCACTTATATATATGCTGGTACATTCTGAAGAAGCGTAGAGCGAAACCGGTCTTCTTTTTCCACCTTCATCATCTTGTACCAGCATTTGTCTCAAGATGGAAAAGACAGGCATGGCGTCACCGAGGATGAGTTTACTCTGAGGAGGAAGCTGACGAGTATTCAAAATAGAGACCAGTTCCCAAAGGACTGCCTAGAAGAACAGGTCCTACCCAGATCAGCACCGAAGCATAGAGCGAAACCGGTCAGGAATAAACTCAGAAACTCGGAACTAGACCCGTGACTTCTTTTTCCACCTACATCATATATATATATATATATATATATAAATACATATATGTAAATATATATATATATATATATATATATATATATATATATATATATGCTTACAAGAACACGGGTACGTGTATTCACCTATGCAAAAAAAAATAATCTAACGAAGCAGAGCGCTTTCGTATGTTACATCTTCAGTGCAAAAAGTACTTTTCGTACTGAAGATGTAATATACGAAAGTGCTTCGTTAGTTTCTTTTTTTTAAATGGTCTACTTTTTCTATATGTATATATATATATATATATATATATATATATATATATATATATATATATATATATATATATGAATAGTTGCGCTAGAATACAATTATAATCATACAGTCATAATGAATTAAATGAATAAGAATGGAATACATATCCAAATCAGATAACAATAAACAAACAAATTAATACATAATATAAAGTAATGGGAAATCGTGATCTTGGATGTGCGTGTGTATGTGTATGCTTGTGTATATGCATGTGTGTGTGTATTTTTTCGAGATAGAAGTTAGCCCACTAGTATTATCTTCCAGACTTTCTCTTCCTTCTTCCTGCATCTTTCCTCCTCCTATTCTTCTCCTCCTCCTCCTTCTCCTAATTCATCTTCGCGGTCGTCTTCCTCCCATGCAAACTAATTGGCTTCCATTACGAGACATAGAGGAGGAGGAAGGAAGTGGAGGAGGAGGAGGGGTGGGAGGTGGAGGAAGGGAAGGCGTGGGAGGAGGGAGGGAAGGGGTGGGAGAGGAGGAGGGGAGAGACGAAATAACCCCGGGGGGGGGGGAGCCAAAGAAGCGGGTGGGAGGGGGAAGGGAAGAGGAATGGGGGACAGAAGACATAACCCGGGGTGAGGGGGGGGGGGTGAAGCTAATTTCTCCACAGGTGAAATTGCTTCTGTAGTAATCCCCCCTAACACGGAAACTACCTGTGACAAAAGAGAAGGATGGAGGCAAAAGAAAATAATTTAACAATAACCTACGTTTCTATCCTGAAGTGGTTAAATAACAAGGTTAATTAACTTGTTCAGCGTTAATTGAACTAACCCGGTTAATTTCTTCTCAAGGATCCATTTCACGAACAAACAGGCCGAAAGATCTTGTCGATCAAAATAAACAAAAGGTTTTGTTTACGTTATGCAAAAAGTGTTTGCTAAAGATAAAGACTTTTTTAACTCACGTGAGAATTATATTTATCGCTGTTTCACTACATTTTAGTTTTGTGTTTATTTTGTATATTTATTCATTTATTATTTTTTTAGCAAATGTGATTTCGTATTTATAAGTATTATTATATATTTTTTTTACTAATATAAGAATTATTTTTTTCGCTGCTATACTACTCTTTATTTGCGCGTTTATTTTGTATATTCATTTACTTATTTATTTATCTTTTTTTTTTAGCAAATGTGATATCGTATTTGTGGGTATGATTGCTTCAATGTGTGTTTGTGTATTCTTTTATTTTCATTTTTTTGGGTATTCATATATTCAATTAATTTATATTTTAATCTATCAAAATTGTATTTATATTACTCAATTTATTTTATCATCTATCTATTTTCTAGTCACGTTTTATATACTTAATACTGTAGTGATGTATTAAAATGATTTATTTACATTATTTATTGTCATACTTTTTTACTATCAATTAAGTGATTATTTATTATAATTATTATTTTATTTGTTTATTATGTTTTCTTTGTGTATTTTCATAGCCACATATTTATTCATAACAAATATCATATTTCATTTGGTATTATCATTAATTAATTTTTTAATTACTCATTGTCAGTTAATTTGTTTTTGAATTCCACACTTACTGTATATTGTTTACTTCATATTATTTATTTATTTATTTCTAATTTCGTTTTATTTTATTCCAGTTTATTGATTTTATTTATTTGTATTCATTGATTCTTATATCTTTATTCTTATTTATTTGTGTATGATATACTAAATACTGTATTCGTATATTAATTTCTATATATG
>NC_134806.1:45181302-45186302 GCF_046742065.1 Oratosquilla oratoria
TTATATATCTTCCCTTCTTCCTACCTATCTAGAAATTGTGATTTAAGCCTGTAAGATAAAGTCTAGACTGTATAAGAAAGACTAGGAAAAAGATCACATCTATCTAGAAGTGTTAAAAATGCATCTAGAAGATGATCTAGAAAAACGTGAGGAATTTCTCTGTATAAGAAAACAGAAATAATAGAAAATAGAAAAAAAATAAGTAGAAAATAAAATAGAAAGAACAGAAAACTGGGGAAATTCATCTAGAGGTTGTGTTAAAAGTGGTTCTAGATGAAGACCTAGAGAAAACGGCGTGTTGGTGGGGGGGAGGGGTGAAGTGTCCAGTGGCGTGTTGCTTTGCACCGGCCACAGACACAGACAGAGAGGCAGAGCGAGGGTGCGCTGGCTGCGTGCGAGCCAGCACATTGACCAGATTACGGTGGGGGAGGGATGGGGAGGGGGGAAGAGGAGGAGGCTGAGAGGAGGAGGTGGGAGAGGAAGGAGAGGATCGTGGGGGAAGTAGAGGAGGTGGGGGATATATATATATGTATATATATGTATATATACATATATATATATATATATATATATATATATTGGGGGAAATCAATAGGAACAGGGAGGAGAAGGGGGGATATGAGGAGGGAAGGTGAGAGGGTGAAGAGTAGCAGGGGGGGAGAAGAGTCAGGTAGTGATGTAGAAGGGTGGTAATAGGGGGAGGGGGAATAATGGAGGAAATCGGGTAGATAGGGGGAGAATTGGAAATAGTGCATGACTTGGAGACCATTAGGTAGTTGTAGACGTACAGATAGTTTTAGAAATAGTAGTGGTAGTTACAGTAGTTATGGTAATTGTAAGAAAATAGTAGTAGTAGTTGTAGTTATGGTGAAGTTTGGTCGTAGTTCTCGTAGTGGAAGTAGTCAGGCTTGGTAGTAGTAGTAGTGTAGTTCACTAGTAGTACTTGTTTTCGTAGTTTAGGTACCAAGTTTGGTAATAGTAATAGTAGTAGTACAAGCAGCAGAAGTAATAGTAGTAGTAGTAATAGTAGTATCGTATGCTTGAAAAAGATGAAATAAAATGACGAAAAAAGGATGCACAATGGAAAGAATTTACGATATATATATATATATATATATATATATATATATATATATATATATATATATATATATATATATATATATGTGTGTGTGTGTGTGTGTGTGTGTGTGTGTGTGATTCACCATGGTCTTTGGATCACGTGTTGGACTCGTGATCGAAAGCTATTTACCTCCCAGAAGAGAGCTCAGAGCTCATATATGACCGATCTATGGGTAATGCTGTGACCTTAGACGCACACACACCTCCAACTCCCCGACCACGAGAGATGGAGTAACTACTCGCAGCGCAGTGATACTAAAATTATTTCAGCCCTGGGCGGGACTCAAACACGGACCGCCGTGGTGGGAGTCGGGAACTTTAACCACTGCGCCACGAGTTGTGTGCGTGTGCATAAGGTCGCTTGAAAACAAAAATATATTTTTCTAATAATATTAAAAACTGCCACATGACATTCCGACCCCGGATTCCCATAATTTCTTATAAAAGAATAAATATAATTTTTCTTTTATTTCTTTGTCGCTAACGATCAGCAATTACACCATTCAAAGAACAAGCGACAATTTTTAAGTCACATAAATCAAACAGCAATCACAAGCCTGAAATATAGATCTAAATGTGTGTGTGTGTGTGTATATATATATATTTTTTTTTTCTAAGGATAATGCGTGCCTCTGGGCCGTAGGAGTGTCACTCAGACAGGACGACGCAAGATAGTAAGCATGGAAAAGAAACCCACATATTGAGAGAAGTTTGCAGGAATAGTGTGGCAGAGACTGGATATTTCGTTCAGAATGTGAGAAAAGTTAGGCCTTTGTTCAGCAGTGGAGTAAAATATATAAATTTGTATATATATATATATATATATATATATATATATATATATATATAATATACATATGTATATATATATATATATATATATATATATATATATAGTGTGTGTGTATATATATATAAATTTCGGAGAGATTTTCTAAATTTTAGGAATTCCTAACTTTACAGATTTTCCAAATTTCGGAGAAATTTTCCGAATAATAGAATAATTTTTTTTATAGATTTACCGAATCTCGAAGATGTATTCGATATTTCTAAGAGATTTTCCGAATTTCGAAGATTTTCCAAACAATAGAAATTTACCGAGTTCTGGAAAGATTTTCCTAATTTCGGAGAGATTTTCCGAATTTTGGGAAGAAATTTTAATTTGGAGAGATTTTCCGAATTTCGGACAAAAATGGGGCAGAAGAAGGTTGTATTTTTCGTAGAAAGGGAAGAGGGGGAATCTAGAAAGAATGGGACAATTAGGGGGGAGGAGGAAGAGGAGGGGAAGAATACAAAGAGGAGAAAAGGCTTACTGGAGGAGGTGGGAGGGAGGGATAGGAGGAGGGGGGACGAAGCAGATTTGGGATATTTTAGGGAATTAGGGAAAGGGTGAAGGGACGAAAATAGACCTAGAGGAAGTAGAGGAGAAGTATAAGGAGGAGAAGAAGGAGGAGGAGGAGAAATAGGAAGAAGAGGAGGAAAAGGAGGAGGAGGTGAAAATGTTGTAAAAGGAGGTGAGGCTGTAGTAGAAGGAAGAAGAGGAGGAGGAGGAAGAGGAGAAGAAGGAGAGGAGGAAGACTAGGAGGTTCTCTCATTGTCAATATTTATTGAACGTTAATGCATCGACAGAATAAGTATTGATTCAATTTATTCAATATATTGTCAATGTATGTATATTGTGATTTTTTTTACGTATAGTCCTGTTCACACTATCGATTTGAATCGCGCGGAAACAGCGGCGGTCCCGCACTGTCATGGGGAAAATGCGCGGTTGTGTGTAAACGTCTCCATTGATTTACACTGTAAGTGAATCGCGATGGTTCAAACCGCTAGTGTGAACAGGGACTAAAAGAAAAAAAAGTACATAGACATATGTATGTTAATGTATTTTAATTAGGTAGAATACTTATTTCGTTATTATAGTTTTATTAATAAAATTTTGCATACATAAATTAATTTTAGTTATAACTGAAAAATATATATGTAAATAATGTATATATATATATATATATATATATATATATATATATATATATTCACTTTGGCTATCCTAGCACTTAGGGCGACGTTTAGATCGTAGCTAGGCAGTTTTATTTTATCTTTATATTATTCATTTATCTATTTATTTTATTTTATTTTTATTTATTTACTTATTTTTTATTTCACGACATTTAAAATTTCAAGAGATTTAAAATTGAGTTGGTGAAATATCTCAATCATATTTTGGTATTTTTGTCGTAATATCTAATTGATATTTATGATTATAATTATTATTGTATTATTATATTATTATTATTATTATATTATTATTATTATTATTATCATTATCATTATTGTTATTATTATTATTATTATTATAAATGTCACCCGTCATCTGAAATATCACTGTGTTATCCCGTAGATTTTTCCTCCCTCCCTCCCTCCCTCCCTCCCTCTCTCTCTCTCTCTCTCTCTCTCTCTCTCTCTCTCTCTCTCTCTCTCTCTCTCTCTCTCTCTCTTGGGGAGAGCTGAGTAAAACACAGGACTCCACGAGTGTTATTTCTTTTTTGTGTACTGCAATTAGGTAAACATCCACAGGTTGCTTGCTGGTGTAGTGGTTAGTGTCGAGGGTGTTGCAACAACAGAGACCCGAGATCAGTTTCCCCTCATGGTTTTAAATATTTACGAACTGTGCAAGACATTACTGTTCCCCTTGGGAAAGTGGACGGTGTGTGCATGTATTCACAGATTTGCACACAGATTTGGGCATATACATGAGCTCTGAACTCTCGTCCTTTAAGATAATAACTGTCGATCACGAGTCCAACACGTGATCCAAGATGATAATATTTACATCGCAATGATTCATGTTTAATGGAGATGTGAAAGTCAACATATATTATAATCATTATTATTAGTTTTTATTATTATAATTATTATCATTACTATCAACATAATTTTATTACCATTTCATTATTATTAACTTTATTATTATCATAATTATGTAGTAGTAGTAGTAGTATGTAGTAGTAGTAGTAGTAGTAGCAGTAATAAAGTTATGACTTGTTATTATATAGTACTAGTGTTGTTATCATTATTATTATTATTATTGATCTTATTATTATTATTTCTCACAATTTCCAACTGAGCATATGATTTTCCACTTATAAATATTAACGAACGGAAACTAACGAATCGTACGAAAAGAAAAGAAAAATATAATTGGCAAGGAGAGAACGAAAGCATACCGTTTCCCTCTAACTTTAATCTGAATAGATTCTGTGTTGTACGAGTCAGTATGAACGAAAACTACTGAGAAAGTACGAAAAAGAAGAAAACATCGATTGTCAATAGAGAACGAAGTCGACGTTGTTTTTCTCAACTTTAAATTGAATACTATATTTTCCACAGAATGTCATTTTGAGCGAAAACTATTTGAAAAATACGAAAGTGAAAGAAATATGGGGTTGCCAATGGACGGGAGAACGAAAGTATGATTGTGTTCCACAATATTTCGTCGTTTATCTAGCGGACAAAGGAACATGGCAACTGTAACAGAATAAGTCGTCTCTATCTTGCCCCTAAAACCTACAATCTTTATTTTCTATTTTTCCTGCTTTAATCTTAGGTAGTTTATCTAAGACGTGAAAGGAAATAAAACGTGAAATGACATGGAAACATTCGTACCCAAAGAGAGAGAGAGAGAGAGAGAAAGGGGAAGAGAGAGTAACGGAAGCTCGGGTCCTGAGTGCGTGAGGAAGGCAGACGCCTCGCTTTCGAAGAGGAAGGGAGGGAGGGAGTGGAGGCATAACGTGGTGGAGATGAAAGAAAAAACTAATAAACAAAGAATAAAACAGAGAAGGAAATGAAAATGCCTTAAAGAGTTTATTTATCAGACG
>NC_134806.1:45196302-45215460 GCF_046742065.1 Oratosquilla oratoria
ATAGGGGTTCACTGATCAGCATGAAGGATTGGATACTGCATGTAGGGTTTCACCGATCACACAATGGAATAAAACCGGAACTACATTCGCTCTCTCCCTCTCTCTCTTATCTCTCTCTCTCTCTCCCTACTCTCCTTCTCTCTCTCTCTCTCTCTCTCTCTCTCTCTCTCTCTCTCTCCATTTCCCTCTCTCTCGCTTTCTATCCTTCTCTCTTCCTCTCTCTCTCCCTACTCTCCCTCTCTCTCTCTCTCTGTCTCTCTCTCTCTCTCTCTCTCTATCTATCTATCCCTCTCTCTTCCTCTCTCTCTCTCTCCCTCTCCCTACTCTCCTTCTATTTCTTTCTCTCTCTCTTTCTCTCCCTATCTATCTATCTATCTATCTGTCTCTCTCTTTCTCTTTATCCCTTCTGTCTCTGTCTCTCTCTCTTTTCCTCTCCCTCTCTCTCCCTCTTCCCACTCTCCTCCTATCTCTCTCCCTCCCCCTTTCTCTCTTGCTCTCTATCTCTCTGTCTCCCTCTCTCTCTCTCTTCACTGCTTTCTTTGTATATTTTGCTTAAAATTAATACAAAATTTTCAGGTGTTATATATGTACCCCTTTTGTATAATATTTCTACCCCCCAGAGGTGGTATTTTTAACATGGGTTGAGTGTTATTGAAGAACACCAGCCTGAAGAAGACTGTTATTGATCGGGAGGCGTTCTTCCTCTTGAATAAATAGATATATACAATAAATAAAAAATAATAAATAAAAAGATAGGTTGAGCTAAACTAAAGCATATAAAGTGGTAGAGGGGGATCGATATTTTACACTTACTTTAGTGGTAAAGGGCGTGTTGGGAAACCGGTTGACCAATTGGTCCTTGGCGAGGTGCTTGAAGGAGATGGCGTCCCGCGTCCAAGTCCAAATTAGCTTGGGTTCGATGTTCCGCAGAAGTCGAGCCACCAAGGGCATGTCAAGGTCGCTCACCGTGAAGTCAGGGTCGTCCAGGGCAGAGGACGTCGTCGTTGTCGTCGTCGTCGTCGTCGTCGTCGTAGAAGACGCGTCTAATGCGGACGCATTTTCTGGCAACGCACCCTTCTCGGAATTGTCCTGATCGTTAGTGATTTTCTGCTCGTTATCGGATGGTTTGCCCTCATCAGGTCCGTTCTGTTCGCACTCACTCGAAGTTTTCACGTTACACACACTATCACACTCTGCCTCACCTGTGTTCGCCTGTTTGGTCACATCCCGTCGTATAAGACGCACAGTTCCCTCCACTTCCGCGTCCTCAATAACGACGCTATCATTCTTAGAACTCGGAAATCCCGAAGAAGGTCCTCTACCCGCAGGTTCTTCGTCTTCTTCGTCGTCGTCACCGTCGGTAGTAGTCGTGGCAGTGCTCTTTCCGTTGGCGAGACAAACAAGACCTTGTCGAATGTCCGAAGGGTTGATGCAGGAGGCGTCGAAGAAGGCGCTAGAGGGGGAACTCGTGGGGCAGGTGTCGCAGGCCTGCGTCCCTTCGGGAGGCGTCCTCCCCTGCTGGTGACCTGGGACCTTCATATGTTTCATTGTCCATTCGCTGATGATCGCCTCGAGGTCCTCCCCCCCTTCTGACGGAGGTGCTGGAGACGGGGTCGAGGGTGTGGGTGGCGGGGAGGACACGGCAGAAGGAGGCGGCGGCGATGGGGAGGTGGAGTAGGAAGGTAAGGATTCGTCCTGGGGGTGTAAAGGGTCAGTAGTGGCGCCGTGACTACAAGAATCATCCCAGCGGCAATCCTCCCTGGGCCCTCCGTCTCTCTTCCCTCCATCCTCTTCGCCTTCGGTCTCCTGGTCTGGCGCTCCACTATCCATGGAAGACGCGGACTTGGCAGTGGTTTCTTCATTACGGGGGGATGACGAAGGTAAGGACGAGGGAGAAGGCGACCGTGGACTACTGACCGAATTGGCGTTGGTCGTTTTGACATTTTTCGGTCCCTGTACTTTGAGATTCCTGTTGTTGTTGTTGCTGCTGCTGCTGCTGCTGTTGTTGTTGTTGTTGTTGTGCTAGGTATTGTTGTTGCAGCATTTGCTGATGTTGGGCCTGGGGGCAAAGGCAAGCATTGGGATGTGGATTGACGTAGGGAGTAACCGTGAGGACCTTCTCTAGCCAGCCTCTCTGACGAAGTCCTTGGCGAACTGCAGGGAAGTTACCCCACATGGAGAACACTTTACCTTCCTGTAAGGAGACCGTTTCCAATAAAAGAAAACTAGAAACACTTAAGGAAAACAATGCCAGTTTTAATTCAAGCCACATAAATTCACCTTATTCTGTTATGTTAGTGAAATGTACAAAGAACAAGGAAGGGAAACGGTTTAAGAACAACAGACTAGAAAGGAAACAGTGCCACTTTTAATCCAAGCCACATACATGCACCTCTGTCTGTTACGTTAGTGAAGTATACAAAGAACAGAGGAAAGAAATCGTTTGAGAGAGAGAAAAAGACAGAAACGCTAAAGGAAAACAATGCTAGTGAAATATACAAAGAAAGGGAGAGAGAAACGGAAACAAGATTCTCCCTTACCCGAATGGCTTTTTCGGCGTAAACTTTGGCTTTCCTGATCTGCTCGAAGGTCATGGGTGGAGACTTCAACAAAGAAGACTGGCCATTGGAGATGCGACGCCCCTGAATACCTCTACAGGGCGAGGGCGTCCCAAGGCCCACTTGGGAATCCGACACAGGTCGCGGATGTCCTCCGTTGAGGCTCTTTAAGCGAGGTTTAGGCGAGACTGGCGGGTGATGATGACTCGGAGGATAAGTCAAAGTGCTCGGAGACATCTTCTTCGCTGGAGATAAAGAAGTCTCCTTGCGTCGTCTGGGTGAAGTGCCACTGGGAGGATTGGGAGAGATCCCTTTCCCTCGAATAGGAGAAGGGCTTCCCCCGGACCGAGAGGAGGACACTGTGAAGAGGCTGGTGGAAGCACTGACCGTCGTTATACTAGTCGTGGTGATGGTGTTGGAAGGCGAGGTGGAGGTCTTACCAAGGGAGTTACCAGCTTTACCACTCACGGATTCACACTTAGAACATGATGTGTTAGAAACTATGGTCCGCGGAACTTTTGATCTAGGATTCTGAGGACATGACTCTGGTCCTCCCCATTTCCCCCCGTCTTTCGTTTTCCCCCTTTCCCTCGGTCCGACGAAGTCAAGGATCCCATGGGCGAGGCTGAGGACGAAACTTGAGGGCGAGCGTTAGCCTCGTGAAGAGCGCTCTCATACTTACTCTGCTTCAAAGAAAATTCTTCGGAGATCTTCTTGACGTGTTTGCGAACTGCTGTCGAGGGCCTAAAGTTCCCTTTGGACTTGAGACTCCGTCGATACTTTCGAGGAATGTTGTTCTTTGCCGAAGTCGTCGAAGTCTGGGGACCCGAAGCCGTCGCTTGAGCGATCCCGTCCTCCCTCGCGGGAGCATTCTTCACTCCCCCTTTCGCCACGGCGAGATTGTCCGGAAGTGGCGTCTTCCCGAAGGGTTCCTCCCTGAGGTCCCCATGCCGAACTTCGCTCGTCGAAGTCGAACAAGACTGGGAGAGCTCGTACTGGCCGCATGACGAAGTGCTCTTGTCAATAGGACCACCCGCCGACAACGCCGTCGTCGTCCCGACCGCCGCACATTCCTCACCGTCGTCGTTTATCGATCTCCCGTCCTGCGAATCGCCGAGGAAGGAACCTCGTGAAGATCCTAAAGTATCCAAAGACCCTAGAGAGTTTAAAGGCGCCCTTCGAGCCAAAGAGTGACTACGGTGAGCTAAGCTCCCGTTGCATTCTACCGATCCTCTGGAAGGTTTCAGGATTTGAATATGAACAGACTCCTGATGCCCAGGGCCCAAGGAGGTCCTGCAACCATGGGGTCCTGCCGAATTTCTCAAGGACTTCGAGACACTTAAGGGCGCTTTTAGAGGACCTGGAGGGATTCCTTGACCCTGGAGAGGACCGAGGGTCGTCCTCCCGACGCTGGCGCTCTCGGGCCTGGCCCTTGGGGTCTCCATCCTCATTCTCATGGCTTTCCCCGGCGAGTGAACCTTCATCTTGGCCCTTTAGCATTCTACCTCGTCGAGATCAGCGGACAACGCGCGTGGGACATCATTGTACCGCGCAGACTTGAGTTTCTTGTCGGCCCATCATTGCTCCGCGCAGTCTTTTTGTTGCTTCTCGGCTGATCATTGTCCCGCGCAGGCTTGTCTTGCTTGTAGGCCGATCATTGTCCCGCGCAGTCTTGTTTCACATAACGGCCCATCATTGCTCCGCAAAATCTCGTGTTCCTTCTCGTTCGAACGCACTCGACCTTTTCCATCGAGGCGATCCCCCGTCACCTAAGTCACGGAAAACCACATCATAGGTCGCCGGTCTAAGGAACCTCACAGATCCTGTCTCGAACATCTGGGGGAGCACCACGCCCCTCGAAGTCCCCCTTGGCTTCTTCATCGTCCTCGCGCACAAGGCATCATCGTTACCATGGTTACCAAAGACCGCCACTAACACTTAATGAACACAAAGACTTGGAATTTCTAAACCTGATGATATCAGTAACGAGACACTGCTATCAAATCACTCGATTTTTATTCTAGCCATGCACTTAGACTATTTCTATCATCTAATATCAACACATGCGAGCACGGTAGACTTTCTTTCCCTGTTTTCCATGATATGAAAACACTTGCCTTTCCCGTGTCGGATCTGCAGTGATCGATCATTCAAAACTCGACAGCATCCTTTTCACTTCACTTCCCACTTCCGTGACCGTCCCACTTCCCATCACTGTCACATCTCACGCCACTTCACGAACACTTCGGTGACCCTGAGAGCCCGTTTCCGGCTCTTCGCTCCCTCGAAGTCTTGGCGCCAGGCCTTTTGGTCAGCGTCCTTCCCCGCAGTCTCGCAGACGCCTGGCAACCGGAACCCCCTCCCTTGGCGCCAGTCTTCTTAGCCAGCGTCCTCCGTGAAGGTCCTTCGAAGTCTTGCAGACGCCTGACAGCCAGAACCCCCTCCCTTGGCGCCAGTCTTCTTAACCAGCGTCCTCCGTGAAGGGTCCTTCGAAGTCTCGCAGTCGCCTAGGCACCAGGAAACACCTCCCTTGGCGCCAGTCTTCGGCCTGTGTCTTCCAGGGAGGAGTCAGCAGAAGACGTAAGGATTGTAACCGTGGCTTCCGTTGCCGATCTGACTCACGTTGTACAGGAAACCTGTCTGCATAAGTGAGGAGAAAAAGGCAATGAGTGCACAAGACTGGAGGAGACTGCAAGAGACCACAACCCCCATTACACATAGGCAGTTCCATGTCCCTTACCACCCGTCATCCCAATCCACAAAACTATTTAATCTTTTCTTAAAACAACCAATATATTGTTTCAGCGCTCTCTGCTACATGGTTGCTAAGTCTGTTCCATTCCTTGACCACTCTGTAGGTAAACCAGTTTTTGCCTCCTATTTCCTTCTTAAACCTAAATTTGTCCAATTTAAATAAATTACTACGAGTCCTACCTACTGTCTTAATATGATGACCTTGCCTCCTGCATCACCCTTCGTCCTTCCAGAGGTCCTTAAGCCTGTCTTCGTGCAAGTTAAGGTCCCTCTGTATGGTAAATTGCCAAACCCCTTTTGATCGTTCTCTTCTGTACTGATTCTAGTGAAATCAATATCCATTCTATAGGACGGAGACCAAAACTGTAGCGCATAGTCAAGGCTGGGGGGGGGGGGTCTAACTCTCCCCAGAATATCTGCAGAAGGAGGAAAAATAATAATAATAATTATGAACGGAAGAGGGTCTGAGGGGAAGTTTACACGCGATGTAGTATAATTGCTTCTTATTGTCTGTCCGTCTTGGATTACATGAGTAGAGGCTTCATTGGACTAATCCAAAGGTTGAATTCTCAACATTTTTATCCCAGATCCCGCTCCCACGCCAAAAAAGGCGAAAATAATAATAATCTATCCATCCATATACCAAGAGCTTTTCCCCCCTTATAAGGGAGGTAGCCTCTCCCACACACCACTCTTCCCTCCCCCTCTCCCATCTTAGCTCCTCGTGGATGACGGGTCATCCCTGTACCCCACCCACTGCCATGGGTCAGAAGCAATGCAGCAAGGCACAGCACATTCATAGCGAGGCCGCTTCACTTTTTCGACGACCCGCCCCTACCCCCCTCTCCGTTCCCTCATGAAATTATATAAGTTGAAAGAGCTGGCCATGAGCCCCCCCCCCCACCCCTAAATTCCTGCCATGGCTCCTACGCTGAGAACTAGATTTACTATACTAATTTTATATTTAACAAAAATTTTATAATATATATTTATTTTCCACATCCGCGGTATAAAATAAGTTTTACTTTACATTTGTACAAGTACACACAACAATTAGTATTATAAATAATAATGATAAAAATAATGATAATTAATAATAATTAATAATAATGATAATGATAAATAATAATCAATATACATAATTATTAATAACATAATAATAATGATAATTCCACGAACTATATCGCAAACACTTTTGGCAGATCGTTCACCGACGCAACCAGTTGCATGAAACCGATATCGCGCGCACGCACACACACACATCACACACACACACACCACACACACACACACACACATACACACACCTCCCGTACCCCCATATAACAAAGCACACACCATACACTTGACATACACATGCACACACACACACACACCCATGTATACATGCACACACATTTACACACGGTTTCACCCCCGCCGATCGGGTTTCATGCAACTATGGTTGGTTGCGTCGGTGTGTGAGTTGCCTAAGTGAGGGAATATTTGCAAGGCACTGAGGTCGCTTTCGACTCTTGATGCTGCGAATTCGAACACCGAGAAGAAGAGTCACTTTGCTGGCAGCATTCATTCTAGACTTCCCTAAGAACACCTCAACATTGTGTCTGACATTCTTAAAGATTTAGCTTCTTTAGCTTGTCGGTTACAATATATATATGTATATATACATATATATATATACACATATATATATATATATATATATATATATATATATATATATATATAAATATATATATATATATATATATATATATATATATATATATAATATATATATATATATAACATATATATATATATATATGGTAAAGTAATGAGCACATTAGTAAATTACACTTTTTATCCCACCGTTGGAATAGAAGATACTAATGTCGAAAGTTCTATACATTTCGATCACTAACTGTAATCCTCTTCAAGCAGAAGAGGATCACAGTTAGTGATCGAAATATACAGAACTTTCGACATTAGTATATTCTTTTCCGACGGTGGGATAAAAAAATTCATATATATATATATATATATATATAATATATATATATATACATATATATACATACACATATCTGTGTGTGTGTGTGTGTGTGTGTGTGTGTGTGTGTATTGTAACCGAAGTCGTTCCTACTCAGATGAACTCGCAACAGTTGAGGGGAGCCCTAGAATCATCCACTGCTACACAAAGGCCTCTTTCATACCATACCACGACGACTGCGCCAACATCTGCCACGTTACTCGTGCAATCTTCTCTGCCTCGTCTCTCCATTTTCTGTCTGGTCTCCCTCTCGCACGCTTCCCGTCTCGCGGCGTCCAGTCAGAAACTCACTCGCTCCATCGCTCATCGGTCGTGACCTGCCCAATTCCACTTCCTCTCTTTTACAAAAACCTTCACGTTAATATCTCTCACTCCAGTCTGCTCTCTTTCTCTCAACCAACTTGCTCTCTTTCTGTCTCTTTTTCAGTGTTATTACCATCATTGATCTCTCCATTCTCCTCTGAACCTCAGTCTCTCTCTCTCCTCTCTCTCTCTCTTTTAAGAGAGGATCACTTTATGGATGGTGATGACCGGTGGTAAGGGACATGGAACATGCCTATTGTAGGCCTTAGGGTCTCTTCCATTCTTATGTTTGTCTGTTCTGCTGCGAAGTAGGACGTGGAGATCGATGAAGGATTTTTCTTTTTGTTTTCCCTCCCCCTCCCCCGGAGTTCGAACGAGCGAAGGAGTGAAAAGAAAACGAGAAGTGGTCTTCCAGAAAATGGAAGACAAGTGCCAACGTGACTCATTCAACTTCCTCCTCCCCCCTCCCCCCTCTTCCTCCTCTCCGACCACTCCACAAGAAGACAATGAAGTCTACTCCTCCTCCTCTTCCTCCTCCTCCTGCTCCTCCTTCTTCTTCTCTTCCTCCTCTTCTTCTCTTCCTCCTCTTCTTTCTCCCTCCTCCTTTTTTTCCTTCTTCCTCTCCTCCTCTTCCTCCTCCTGCTCCTCCTTCCTCTTCTCTTCCTCCTCCTCTCTCCCTCCTCCTTTGTCCTTCTTCCTCCCCTCCTCCTTCTCTCCCTCTCCATCCTCCCCTCCTCCTCCTCTTACCCTTCCTCCCCCCTCCTCCTGCCTTTCCCCTCCTCTTACCCTCCTCCTACTCCTCCCCCCTCTTTCTCCTCCACTTTCTTCCTCATTATTTCTTATTTAATCTTGCTGCGTGTGTTCTGTGGTTTGATAAACGCTTGATGATAAAAGAGTTTGTTGAAAGAACTGAAAAATATCGCCTGGGATAGCGTGGGACTTAATATTTCTTAATAGAGGAATTACTAGTAATGTAGCGTAATTATCATGAATCAGATGTATTGTATGTATGTTCATGTGCGTATGTACTCGAAAATGCACCATTGACATGTGTATGTGCGTGTATTATTGTGTATGAAATGTCGCATCACAGTGAAACAAATTTATAAAGGCCACGTATCGACGAGAAGTGACTTCATCAAGCCAGCGTTTTGACGTCACGAGGCCAACAGTCTTCCGAAGGAAAAATGTAGATAATTTGAAAAATCGATAACTTTCAAAAGGGAGCAACTGTTGCAAAGGCTAAATCGGGTTTACAAGTTTATAAAACGAGGTCCAATATCGTTCTGACTCAGATCATTAGTCACTTTCCTTTTCATGTTTTTGTTTTTTTTTTTTTTTTTTTTTTAATCAACAAGTGGCATAATAAAAACAAACTTGAGAAACTTGACCTGGCCGAGTTATACTTACCTTGATTATTTATTTTTTATTTATTTATTGTTTTATTTATCAATCTATTTATTTATTCTTAGAAACTTAATCAGTGGTTAGTTTGAGATTTTATTTGTCGACATTTTGCGGATTATAATTTTAAGATAATTTTCTTACAAATCCACTACAATTATTTCTTCTACATTTTTTTTTCCAAAAAGTTAAGTTTTGGTTATTATTTACAGTATGTTGATACAGTGGACGAAGAAATATGAAAATTATTATAAATTAACGGGAAAAAAAATTTAGCAAGGCAGGTTCCGGTTATTGATACATTGAACTAAGATTTATATGAAATAATATATAATTCTTTCAATTCTAGTTTCAGTTATTATTGATTCACTTTCAGTTTTGAATATGCATACATAACACAAGTGGCTGTTTCCCCCTTTATAAGGGAGGTAGCCAACAAAACAAAGGCATAAAATCCACTCCCACCCATTCCATCCCCCCATAACTCCACTCCCTATTTCAACCGACCCCCTCCCTCCCTTTTTTCTTGGCTCCTCATGGATGACGGGTCATCCCTGCATCCTGCCCAATCCCCTGGTCAGAAGACAATGCAAGCAAGTCACAGCACAACCACATCAAGTCAGTTTCATATTTAATCGGTGACCCCTCACCTCTCGTCCTCCCTCATGCAGAAAAAAGAGATGACAAAGCAGATAACATCCTCTTTGAGCTGCGTCAAAATAATCATTACACACATTACCTCATCTCCCATCCCACATCCCCCACCCACACCCTTCATGCACTCGAGTATCATCCATACATCAACCAGTCATCCATCTAACCCTATCTTCTTTCTTCTCCCGTTCCTTCCCCTCTTTCCACAATGCCCCTTTTAACCACCCATCCATCCCCTCTCATCCTTGGTTCGCCCCCATCATGTTCACTCCTCCCAATACGCTTTCATCAACCTTATCTTTCCCAGCTCCTTTTCCACCCATCGTTCTCCTCCTCACCTCCCTCTTTTCTCACTCTATCCAAACCTAGTGGACCCCTAACATACTTCTCAGGCACCCCATCTCAAACACATTCCAAACTCCTTCTCTCTTTCTCTCTCTTATGTTCCACGTTTCTGCCCCGTGCAGTGCTGTCGGCACAATCACTCCTTCATCACAATCTCCTCTCTAGCATCCACTCCCAAATGTCTATTTCTCATTATACTTTCTAATCCACCAAGGCATTTACTTACTTCTCTCAATCTAACATTCTAGCCCCTCCACCTCCACACCACCCTTTCCTGCCACATGAGTCGCCACCCCAAGTATCTAAAGCTATTCACTTCCTCCAGTCTCTCTCCCATAATACCCACTTTCATTTTGCTGCTATACTCTCTCAATGTACATGTTATCACCTTAATTCTACCCACATTTATCTTCAACTTCCTTCTTTAGCACACCTTCCCAAATTCCGTCACTTAAACTTACTCAATAACCCTCCTCTGGTCCTGCCTACAAAGCGCAGTGGTTCCGTACAGCAAACAACTGGCTTATATCCCACTTGTCTCCATTTTCTTTAACCATCTCCAATCCTTGGCCCATTACCCTCTACGTATTGCATCTCACACCTTCCCATCATGTATTAAATTGAACAGCCCCAAGGCGACATAACACATCCCTGACGAAGTCCCACCTTTACCTCAAACCCTCACATCTCAATTTCCTAACTCCTCTAGGCACACGCTCTAACTACTCTCGTAAAAACTTTTGACCTGCTCTTAACAGCTTTCCTCCTATCCCATATATATGCAATACATCCCACAGCGCTTACTTCCTTGTCTACCCTACCCATAAGCCTTTTTCCAAATTCATAAAAGCCCAAACAACATCCTTAACCTTCTTTCCTAGATCTTTCTCACATATATGTCCCTTACCACATAAAATCTGAATCTAACGCCAACCTCTACCTGTCCTAAACCCTCCACTGTTCCTCACCAATTATTCCCTCTGTTCCTCTCCCTAAAACATCCTCTCAATCAAGACCCTCTCATAAACATTCCCAACTACACTTATACTGAATCCCATCTGAAACTACTACACTCAACATTTGTCCCCTTTTCCCTTGTAAAAAATGGAAATATAACAGGCACTCCTCCAGTCCTCCGGCAACTCTACCCTCTCTTAACCAAACATTATAAAATAACTCACCAGCCAGTCCACCATCACTGTAACCTCCTTTTTTCAGGACATTCTGCATGACATCCATCCAACCCAACATACCATTACCTGCTCTCATAGCAAACACTCACACACGCCCCCCCCAAGAACCGTCAAAATAACACTACAAATACCTATTAATGCCACCACACAAATACTTCTCCCTCTCTTCCTCCACAACACACCAATATACCATGCCCCGTCCGGACAACATATTCAATAACCGCATCACTCAACTGGTCCATTAACACACTAAAAGACAACCACACTGCTGCATGCCAGACCCCTCTGATATCCACCCTTCTGAATCCTCTCACCCTCGATAGGACAGACTCCAGCTGGCCAGGCTGTGATGCGGGAACGATCCAGCCCTTCTAAGCTACCAGAAGAGACTGGATGAGCTGAAGTGTGGACAAACTGACCATGAAGCCACTCACCCCATACTATTCAACACATAATGGAAGAGAAGACTGCATTGTACAACCACCACGCACGCAAACAACACAACGTACACTTTATAAAGGGTTTGTGGGAAAACCCCGTTCCGGCCGTGGCATTCCCTTGGGGACGACGGGGGGATCTGCTCTGGGCAGACAGTCTAGGGAACAACAAAGAACAACCTCCTCTCATCATCTTATCAACTGCCTTCACTTCATATTTCCTTATTTCTCCTCCATCTCCATCACTCATTCACTTGTTCAATTTTTAGTGCTTCCCACCTAGCAACTACCTACTCCCTCCTTTCCTCTTTCACATTGAGCAACTCTCTAAAATGCTCTACCCACCTTCCTCTCACTGCCTTCTCTTGCCATTATCATCTCTCCATCTGCACCTTTTACCTTTTCTTCTCTACTTTATTCGCCACCTCTTCCTCTTTTAATTTTCTTTCCTCAAAACATCTTTTCATTACTTTACAAACATTTTCTGTCATACTCATACCCCATTTCACATCTGCTCTCCTCATTTGCTTCCAGTTATCTTATGCCTTTACTTCTCTTTTCTTTGTACCTTCTCATATGACTACCCTCGTCCTATTTTTGTAACCAATCCGTGAAAGCGCGCTTCTTCCTCTTCTACAGCCCTTCTTTGCTTCCTCATCCCACCCACTCCGCCTTACCCCTTCCTTCTATACATCCTTCCGCCCTCCTTGTTCCACACAACCATTTTTGACACATTTTTATGGACTCCCTTCTTGAACCTTCCCCATCCCTCCTCCGCATCCTAGTTCTACTCTTATCCTTCACTCCCTCCACTCCTCTCGCAGCTTCTTCCTGTACTCCTCCTTTTCTTTCTCATGTTAAGTAGTTCACTCTAAGCACATCCCTTATATAGCAGATGAAATATTTATCTAATTATACATTGTGTTATATTTTTATTTTATTTTATTTATGTAATTGTTCTTATCTACTTATTTCTTCGGTAAAATTGATTAATATTCTTGCTCTTTTGTATTTGTATTATATCTAATTAATTAGGTTTTATTTGTTTATGTATTTGGTTTGTGTATTTATTGTATTTTTATGGTATTTGTGTATTTATGTATTTTGTTTGTTATCTATGTATTTGTTTGTTTTAATCTCTTTAGTTGTTTATTTATCTCAACAAATGTTGTAGATTAATCTTTATGCTTATGTTTTACAACTTCTTTGTTTATTCAATCTGCGCCATTATCTAATCTCTAAGACCTGATATGAAGATGAAATGTCGACGTGCCCAGGTATATAACACAGGAAAAGGGAATATTATTATCATCATTACTATTATTATAATTACTTATTGTTATCATCATTATTAATTGGTTATTCATTATTATTTTTCATTAAGATTACTTACCATTTAATGTTTATCATTATTATTATTGTTGTTATCATTATTATTATTATCATTATCATTATTGTTATTTATTTATTATTATTAATATTATTACTAATTATCATTATTGTTATTATTATAACTTATTATTGTTATTTTACTTATTATCATTATTATGAGGATCATCATCATGTATTATTATTCATTATTCTTTTTATTGTTGTTATTAATATTGTTATCATTATTATTACTATTATTATTATTATTATTATTATTGTATGTTATTATCATTATTATTATTATTATATTATTATTATGATTATATCATTATTGTTATATTTATAATTATTATTGTTATTATTATCCATTATTTGTGTGGTTCATCATCATTATTATTCATCATTATTGTTTTTTGTTATTATTATTATTGTTTATTGTTAATTATTAATTTATTTATATTATCATTATTACTATTACCATTGGATATTGTTATTGTCCATTATTATTAATCATAAATTATTATTAAATATTATCATTATTATTATTATTATTATTATTATTTCATTATTATTCATTATTATTATTATTATTATTATTATTATCAATATCTATAATAAAAATCGTCACTTTTTTGTAGCCTCTGAGGCCAAAGTATAGAAGCGTTGGTGAAATATAAATTCCAAATCTATAAAGAGCACCCTGGAATTGAAGAGAGAAAGAGGTTAGACGCTTCGGTCTATGGTTTGGCGAGGGATTCTCTCTTTACTCTGTCTCAATCTCTCTCATCCTCTCTCTCTCACGTCTCTCTCTCTCTCTCTCTCTCTCTCTCTCTCTCTCTCACTCTCTCTATCTATCTCTCGACCACGGCGTCTTTCGTGCCGGGGACAATGGGCCGTGCCTGGACCGCTAATGCTGAATTTGTGGGCTTTTGGTGCCCTCAGAGAGCTGAGAGGGACGGCAGGGTGGGGGGGATGAGAGAGAGAGAGAGAAAGCTTTTATCTTTTTCTTCTTATGTTTTTTAACAGTTCTAATAGTTGCTGGTGTTGTTTATTTAATTTATTTAAATTGTTTTTATAGTATTCTATTTTCGTTTATTTATTTACTTCTTTATTTTAAATTATCCTATTTTGGTTTATTTACTTTTGGCTTAAACAGTCAATAATTGTTTGTTTGTTTGTTTGGGTAATGCATTGTGGCCTGCATCCTTATACATACATACTAATATATATTATATATATATAATA
This sequence comes from Oratosquilla oratoria, assembly GCF_046742065.1. Classification (NCBI taxonomy): domain Eukaryota; kingdom Metazoa; phylum Arthropoda; class Malacostraca; order Stomatopoda; family Squillidae; genus Oratosquilla; species Oratosquilla oratoria. The sequence goes on from NC_134806.1 coordinate 45,210,599, forward strand.
TAATAGTATATCATTAATATATATGAAATCATATATATACTGTATATACACATATATATATATATGTATATACATACATATATATATGTATATATATTTACAACTATATATAAATATATATATCTAAATATATATATATATATATATATATATATATATATATATATGTGTGTGTGTTTGTGTGTGTGAAGTGTGTGTGTGTGTGTTTGTGTATGTGTGTGTGTGCGTTTTTTGTGTGTGTGGTGAGTGTAAGTAATTGGGTTTAAATCTCTATTCTGTTTCTTTATTTACTCATTTGTTTTATATTATTCTATTTTGTTTATTTGGCCATGGCCAGAATGTCTAAAAGAAGGACGGTATAGTGGATGGTGGTGGAGTGGCTGGTGAAGATTTGAAGTTATTTAATGTTTGCTGGAGATGAGGGTTAGAGTGCCGGAGAACTGGAGGAGTGCCTGATGTAGTTTTTCCACTTTACAAGGGAAAAAGGGGGACCAGTGTGGTGAGTGTAGTAGTTTCAGAGGAATTTGCCTGTTAAGTGTAGTTTGGGAAGGCTTATGGGCGAGGATCTTGATTGAGAGGATTAGGAGAGGAAACATAGGGAGTAATTGGCGAGGAACAGTGTGGATTTATGACAGGTAGAGGTTGCAGTAGTAGATCAGATTTTTGTGGTAAGACAGATATGTGAGAAAGCTTATTAGGAAAAGGTAAGGATGTTTTTTGGCTTTTTATGGCTCTGAAAAAGGCTTATGACCGCGTAGACAGGAAGGCACTGTGGGAGGCTTTTGCGGATATACGGGATAGGAGGAAAGCTTCTATGGCAGCTGTTCAAGAGTTGTTTTAACGAGAGTAGTAGAGCATGTGTTGTCAGGATTAGAGCATGGATAGAGATGTGAACGGTTCGAGGTGTAAAGGTGGGACTTCGTCTGGGATGTGTTATGTCCCGCCCTGGCTGTTCAACTTATAATACGTGGAGGATGGGTGTGGTGCAAGCGGGTTAATTCAAGGGTGGTGGGTCAGGGACAGAGAGTGGTTAAAGAAAATGGATGGAGAAGAAAAGTAGGGAAGGCGAACCAGTTGTTGTTTGCGGGGACGACACTGCGCTTGTAGCAAGGAATCAGAGGAGGGATTGAGGGAAGGTTTGGTGTGACAGAGTTTGGGAGAGTGGTGTGATAGAAGAAAGTTTGAAGATAAATGTGGGGTAAAAGTAAGGTGATTGAGAATTGTACAAGGGGTGTGAAAGTGGGCAGCAGACTGGAAGTGAGCATTAAGGGAGAGCGACTGGAGGAAAGTGGGATAGTTTTAGATACTTGGGTGCGAATGTGGCACGGAAAGGGTTGGAAATTGGTGGGAGGTAGAAATGTAGATTGAGAGAAGCGAGTAAATGCCTTGGTGGAATTAAAACAAACGTGGTAATGAGAAATAGACAGCTGGGAATGGATGGCTAAAAGGAGATAGTATGAAGGAGTGATTGTGCCAATAGCACTGTATGGGGCAGAAACATAAGAAACCATAAGAAAGGAAGAGAGGAGTTTGAATGTGTTTGAGATGCAGGTTGTCGTGAGAAGTAAAGATGGGGGTTTAACTAGACTGGATTAGAGTGAGAAACTGAGGAGGTGAGGAGGTAGAACAGGGGTGGAAAGGGAGTTGGGGGAGATAGAGGTGGATGAAAGACTATTTTGATGGTATTTTGGGCACACGGAAAGATCATGGATGAAAAGAAAGAATAGTAAAAAGAGGCTATGGAAAGGCAGATGTAGAGGGAGTGAACATGAGGGGGGCGACCTCACAATGAGATGGGTGATTTGTGGTGAAAGGGGCTTTGGGGAAAAGGAAAGGTCAGTTAGAGGCAAGAACGAGGAAAGGACAGATGTACAGGGGTGAATGGAGAATGGATGGGGGGGGGGGGGGGGGGGGGGGGGGGGGGGGGGGGGGGGGGGGGGGGGGGGGGGGGGGGGGGGGGGGGGGGGGGGGGGTGTATATGGATGGATGTTGATGATGCATGAGGTGGAATGGGTGGGGGGATGGCGGGGTGAGGTAGTATGTGTGAGCAAAATTTGACCCAACCCGAAGGATTTCTCCCCCGTCTACATTCCTTTTATGCAAGGTGGGGGACGGAGAGGGGGAGTACGCCGATTTAATGAAGCAGCTTGCTGTGGAGGTGTGCTGTCTGTCTTGCGACAGCTGCCCTCTCCCGAACCCAGCGACAGTGGACAAGGTGTGCAGGGATGACCCGTCATCCAGGAAGTGCTTAAGATAGAGAGGGAGGGTGGAGGGGAATGGAGTGTATTTTTAGGGATGGAATGAGGTGGGAATGATTTTAATAGCCTTTTCCTTTTTGGCTACCCTCCCTTGTAAGGGGGAAAAAGCCTTGGTTTAAAGGTATGTATGGGATCATATTATATATATATATACTATATATATATATTATAGTGGTATATATATATATAAAAATATACTATATGGTGTGTGTGTGTTGTGTGTACATATAATCAAATATTACTATTTATATGTATGTATATATACATATATATATACAATTTATATATTATATGATATATATATATATGTGTGTGCGCATGTTGTGTGTGAGGATGTGTGTGTGTGTGTGTGTGTGTTTGTGTGTGTAATTGGGTTTAATCTCGTAGACTAAAAAAACTATAAACTATACAAATCCATAATATAGATAGAAACTGATAAAAATCAATTATATAGATAAATAAGTGAATAGATAGATATTATGCTAATATAGAAGTATACGAGAGTATAATAGAATGTTTGTGGTGATGGTAATACAGTACAACAAATACCCAACACTGGAGGTACCGGTGGCTCGGTAGCTGGCATTCCATCCCCGGAGACACACTGCAACTGTCCCACACTGTGCCAGATTTATACAAATTGTCCAGTCGTACAAATTGTCCCAATCGTCCTATAATAACAATTGTTAATTACCAATAACACACCTCATAGAAGATATTGTTATATACAAAGCCCCAAACGCACATTGGGACAGTTTCAAATTTCCTTTCTAGTTTGATGAAATTGTTTACAAAGTTCTAGTAACTCAGTCTACTAGACGACTAGATACGGTCCACACTAGCCTCCATGACAGCAAGTCCTGCCCATCTGTGTTTTTTTTTTTTCAAGTTATGTCGTTATTTTCTTGCATTATTCATGTGTTTCCCTATTTGGTTTCATCCTACAATTTATTGTGGTGTTATTTTATTTATTATACTAGGTTATTTAATTTTGGTTTTACTATATTTTGATGATTATTTCTATTTTTCTATTTTGTTTTATATTATTTAATTTTCATTTCATCACATTTCTGTTTATTTAATTTTATTTCATTATATAATATTTTGCTCATTATGTCATTTATTTTATTTTTATATAATTTTATACTATTTTTTTGCTTTCATATATATGTACTATATATATATATATATATATATATATATATTTATATATATATATACTGTATATACATATAGATTATAATTTAATTTCTATTCTAATTTGTATTTATATCATATTAATTTTCATGCTTCAATATTCCTTTTATATTCCTGTTATAATAATTGATATTATTTCAGGAGTTTATTTATCTTTTGTATATTTGTTTCATAATGTTGTCATCTTATAATGATTTCATGATTATTTCAAGTTTTATTTTTTTCCTTATACTGATTTTTTTCTTTTATAATCACATAATTTCATTCATATATTGTTTACCTACAAAAGTTATTATAAATTTATTTTCTGTTTCTCCGACTTCAACTCACATTCAATAACTGAAAACAATCAACAGACGACACTTGAAGAACAGTAAACAAGGAAAATCCGTGACGACACGTAAGGAATAATTCAAAATAACAGAAATAAATAATTAGAAGAAAGTAGAAAAAATAATAATGGATTGACGTAATAAAGAAGAAATAGATTATAAGTAAGTGAATATATATTTATATATCTTATTAAATATATATATATAAATAAATATATATATATATATATATATAATATATATATATATATATATATATATATATATATATCGGAGACCGCCTTCAGGTACTCACAGTAAACGCGCCTCCTCGGGGTGTTAGGTCCTCCTTCTGGGGCGTCCCACGGCGTCGGCAGGATCCTCCGGAAGAACCACACTTGAAGAAGGCCGGGCGAAGACCACCTGACGCAGGTGTGACCGAGGACCTGGCACCTCGAACGCAAAAAGGTAACCACTCGGAGACCCGTCACCTCGAACAGCGAACACACACAGGGGCGGTGACCGCTACGGAGGAGGAGGAGGAGGAGGAGGGGCGGTCCTCTACTGCCGCAGCAGAGACACGAAGACCTTCCTCGTCTCCGTCCACTCGCCAATTGAGATCCTCCGGGCTCGAAACCGAAAACTCCCTACTCCTCCTCCACCCTCCCTCCTCTTATCTCTCTCCTTCCTCCTACTCCTCCGTCGCCGCCTTCTTCGCGCCTTTCTATCCTCCTTCTCCTCCTTCTCCTCACCTCCTCCCGCTCCTCCTCCTCTTCCTTCCTCTCACTCCCCCTCCCCTTCTCCTCCTTCTTCCTTCACCACCTTTTCATTCTTCTCTTCCTCCTCCTTCTCCTCCGTCACCCATCCTCCTACACGTTTATCTTCCTCTTCTTCTTCCTCGATATCTTTTCGACTTATACTCGATTTTCCCTTTGTATTTATTTCCCCCCTTTCTTTTCCCCCCCTTCTTCTCTCCTCCTCGTTCTCCTCTTTCTTTCCTCCATCTTAACACTCTTTCTCTTTTCTTTATCTTTCTATTCGTCGTTCTAAATCTCCCAATTCTCTACCTTCCCCCCCCCCTATCGTTGCATACTAC
>NC_134806.1:45215960-45225960 GCF_046742065.1 Oratosquilla oratoria
CTAGACAGCCCCCAACTCGCTCGCGTCTCTATCTCTCTTTTCTCTCTCCTCTCTCTCTTCTCTCTCCTCTCCCTCCCTTCCCTTCACCCTTCTTCCTTCTTCCTCTCACGCGTCTCCCTTCTCTCCTCTCTATCCCCCCTGCTCGTCTCCCCTCTGTCCTCTCTTCTCACTCTCTCTACGCCTCTCTTGCCTCGCTTCTCTCTCTACGTACTCTCAATACGTGTTCCTTGTCTTTATCCCTTATCTTCCTCCTCTTCCTCTTCCTTGTACCGTCATTCTCACTTCCACTCCCCCCTTGACTTGTCCCTCCTCTCCTCCTCATACTTTTTCATGTCGCTTTCGCCCCCATCCCTTCTCCTTCCCTTCCTCCGCCTTCCCCTCAACTCTCATTCTTTTTCTCCTGCTCACCCCTCCTGTTCTCTCCTCCTACCTCGCACTCGTTTTTCAGGGGATGATGGCTTTTTGTTGCCATCATTTCTTTGGGTGTAGGACGTTCTCTACTCTCTTTCCCTCCTCCTCTTCCTGCTGTACTTCTATCCTTACCCTCCTCCTCGTCTCGTTCCTCATGCTTCTTCCTCCTGTTTCTTCCCTAATTCCCTTCCTATTTACCTACCTCCCTCTTCCTCCTCACCTCATTCTTTTCCCCTCCTCTTCTCTCCTTTACTCCTCTGTTTCTTCCTTACCCTCTTCTTCCTTCCTCCTTTGTCCTCCTGCCCCCTTTTCTTCCTTACTGCTCCATCGATCTTTCTGCCTCGTTCACTTCATCCTCTTACCTAATCCTCCTCCTCCCTCCTCCTCTTGTCGTCCTTTCTTCCTCTTCCTCTTCCCCTTCTTTCAACTCTCGCTCTCTTCCCCTTCACACCCTCCTCCTCCTTCTTTCTTTCTCCCTTTTCCCTCCTTTCCCCTCTTCTTCTCCTCCTCTCTCCTCTTCCCCTCTTTCATTCCTCCTCTCTTCGCCCCTGTCCTCCACCTCTTCTGTCTTCTCCTTTTCCTTCTATCCCCTCTTCTTCCCTCGATCTTTTATCTTCTTCCCCTGCTTTCAGACACTTCGTTCTTCTCTTTCCTGTCTTCTCCCCCACCAATCCTCCTCTCCATCTCCTCCTCCTCCTCCTCCTACCTTCCATTGCTCCGGGCTCTGAGGTCACATTGGGCACATAGGCCGCAAATTTGTGCTGTTTCTGTTGGTTTATTCACACAAATTTGAAAACAATGTGTATTCTAATTTTATTAATGTAAATGTATATAGTTATATATAGTATATTATGTGTATATATAAGTTATCATGATATATATATTTTACAAATATATTAGCATCTGAGTAAAGTGTAATAGCACCATTTGGTTAAAATGAAACTTGTTAACCCACTGGTCGGAGAAAGGGCCCCCCCCCCCCCCCCCCCCGCCCCCCCGGAAATTCAGAAAATACCTATATTATCTGGTATGTATTTCGAACCCACTGACTGTGGTCCTCGTTCAGGAATAGAAGAGGACCACAGTCAGTGGTCCGAAATGATTACAGATAGTATTAGTAGTTTTACTGATTTCTTTTCTCCGGACTGTGGGCGGTTTAATCAAGTTGTTCATAAGATATATATAGATATATATATATATATTTATACTTTATATATATATATATATATATATATATATATCGATGTATATATATTGTATTGAAATAGGCGCCAACTCAGACTTTTTTTTTTTTTCGTTTTCGATGTGTCGCGTGTGTATGTCCCTTGATCTGATAGGAGGGAAATATTCCTTTGACCGTTTCAACTCAGGAAAAGCAGAACTCAGGTCTTGTATCTATCACATGTTTCGTCCTTGATAGTATATTTGATATTGACTAGAATGAAAGACCAATAAAAAATAATATAAATTAACATGAATTATGAATATAAAACTGGGTTTTCATCCCACTGTACCGTTATTATTATTGTTAATTATCTTATTATTTATTAATATTATTATTATTATCATTATTATTATTAGTTATTTTTGGATATTTTTATATTAATAATAACAATCCAGATTTACGATTGATTTGATTTCATTGTGATGCTAAACTCACGAAGAAGACCTCCAAAGAAATTTACAAATCAACAACAATTAGATTACTCCCTTGAGATGTTGGTTTAATTACCAAAGAAACTAAAAACTTAATAATAACAAAAGGACGAGGTTAGACAAAGTGGTAATGTTAAAATAAAAAGGCTGTTTATATAAATGCAAAGACAAAATTCTAAAACACTAATACACAAAATTTAAGAAAAAAAAACATGTCAAAAGTGTGTGAAAAAGGATTAAAAAGCTAAAAAATCTAGTTTTAAAAAGCTATGCAAAAATAACTTAAAAATAAAGAAATTGTAGTTTCATAAAATAATAATAGAAAAAGTTGGAAAAATTAGTAAAGTAATATAAGTATAGAGCAACAAAATTATAGTCGAAATTAAAGTCTAATAGGCACTATGAAGAGTCTTATATAGAACATATTTTTATTTATTCGCAGTTTCATTTTGAATTTTCTTAATGGATTTATATACTTAGTATATATAATGATTTTTTTTTTTTTTTTTTTTTTTTTTTTTTTAGATAATATGATCAGTATAGACAATTGGCCTTACCTCGCCTATTGTTTGTGGGCGACACCCCCACGGGGGGGGGGAGGTGGGGCCGCACCCCAGGTCTGTAGTAAGGGGTCATCTCCCGTCGGAGATCACACTTCAGGACGTTCAGACAGGCCGTTATAGTACGGTAAAGTGTGTTCGTGCATACGAAAGCGGCCCGGCTCGTCTACTCCGTGGCCTATTACAAGTAGACATACGGTCTGGCTATAATACTAACGTGTCTCACTTCCGGCCAGCTTGCACTGAATCCCAGTGTCTCACCTGTTTGCAACTGTGTTGCACACAGGCCCCTGGTACATGTTGGGGATACAGGGTAAAACCGAGGTAATGTTAAAAATAATAAAAAATAATTGTCAACAAACCTTCCCGAATGGAGGTATAAGTTGAATATTTTACACAATAGGAAGTTACAAGAAGAAGATGAGGAAAGGATCAGTTGAAGATGCACATATAAATGGTCCAAGGATAAATAATAACGATCAGAGAAAGATTTGTATAATGACGATCTAATAGCAGCCAGTCTCCTTATTAATTAATGCGCTGAGAAAAAAACATGACACTCGATGCTTCACAAAAGGTTCCCTCCACTACGGGTATAAATGTTGTGTACCAAGATGTTCTGTAAACAAGTTCTCTGAGGAAGGTTATAATTAACATCGAAAACGTTAAGAAACAATAATTGTATTCTTAGCCCATCTTCATTTACCCTTCCCCAACTATCATCTCATTTGTCTTAAACAATTTATCATATACTGTATATATATATATATATATATATATATATATATATACATATATTATATATATATATATATATATATATATATATATATAAACTGAAATGTATAAACAAACAATGATATATGCAACTGGTCTTTGAAATGGTTAAGAAAAAAAGAAAAGTAAAATAACTCCAGACTTCCAGTCTTGTCGTGTGCCTATATTTTCACACACATATGCATACACACTCAAAGGATTACAAAGGATTACAAAGGCGGAGCATGCCGACAGGAGACCTTTTGATCCATATCTAGGTCGGATGCGAAAAAAAAAGATCATATTAATAATAAAACAATAAATGAAAACTATAATAATGTAAACAAATAAAATACATAAATAAATGCATAGGTATAGTTAAATAATAAACAAACAGGTAAATAAAAATAAATAATAAATTGACATATAACTAATAATAAATGAAAATCAGACAGACATATGATAACAAAACAAAAACAAATAATATAAGATAAATTATAATATATATGCATACACACACACACATATATATACATGTATATATCTATATATATCTATATATATATATATATATATATATATATGTGTGTGTGTGTTCAGTTTTTTAACGGCTGCATTTACTCAGACTTTGTCGAGCCGCTCTCATCATCTGTGTTGTCCGTTGGCCTATAAATTCACATTAAGGACAGTTTCATTGTCCTTCGCTGCTGCTGTTGGTGGTGCAGCTTCATGTTCCACTCGGCAGGAGGGGTATCCTTCCCAATGTGTGTGTGTGTGTGTGTATTTACCTATTTGTATTTTACAGGAAGGGAGCTATGCTCGTAGTGACACGTCTTTGTATTTTTAAACTAGTGTGTGTGTGTGTGTGTGTGCCAAAGGCATTCTCCCCCATATGTATATATATATATATATATATATATATATATATATATATATATATATATATTTATATATATATATTAGATGCCTACACTTTTGTATTTTTGTACTGCAATGAGACAATCTAGTCAAATACAAGATTTTATTTAATTTTTATTTATTCCATTTAATTTTATTTTAATTATGTTTTACTTTTAGTTTCCTTTTGCAAAGAAATGTCTGCGCGGCGGAGGGAGTGGGAGACCCAGGGGAGGGAGGGGGGTAAAGTGAATTAAATTGCTAGGCGACAACCAGGACAGAATAATGAAATCACAACTCGAGCGTTCTACAGTTTCTTCTAAATCTAATTGTGTGCTGAATTAGGACAATATCGCCATTTTGGGCGGGATAACACTATTTAGATACGCCATTGTCGATCAATAGTGCCGTCGAATTAGCTGTGTTCTGTAAATTCCAGCCAATAGTTGGCGGTATTCTGTAAATTCCAGCCAATAGTTGGCGTATTCTGTAAATTCCAGCCACTAGTTGGCTGTATCTGTCCTATTTGGGACCTGAAATAAACCTGAACAAACCTAATCAAACGCCGCAGAAAAACGAGAGAGAAAGAAAAAAAATGTCTGACAAATCGGCGGTATTGTCGACTTAATTCACGGGAAATTTAACCAGGAAATCTATTTTTCGTTTTCTCTTCTTTTTTCTTGTACGCGCTAGACAAGATTGGTACACAGATAGCGTGACCACCGTCATGCACGTCTCTGCATGCGATTTACGCTTGAGACGGAAGAAGAAGGAGAAAAAGAAGAATCGCTTCCGCATTTTAGCAAGAGACACTACGCCATTGTTTCGAGCGGACTCCCATCGTCGACATGACGTCATAACGTTTGGTAAACAAACCGACGTATCTTGATCAGTGTAAACCATTTTTATTATTTGTATTTTCGTTTGTATTTATCTATTTATTCATCTACTTATTCACTTGTGTACTTTTGTTTGTTGATTTATTTACCTGTATATTCTTATTTATTTGTTTATTTGTTCATTTATAATTATATTTTTACTACTGGCAGTGTCGTTTGTATTTGTATTTTTGCTTTATTTATTTATTCATTTACTTATTGATGTAATTTTATTTATTCATTTGTGTACATTTGCTTACATGTTTATTTATTTCTTTATCAATATATTCTTATTAATTTGTTTGTTTATTTATACATGTATATTTTTTACTGGTAGCTAATTTTGAAGATACAGGAGGGTGTGACAATTGAAATAAAAATGTCTATTTCTTATATAAGTACCTTAATACCAAAATAATTTTACAGATTACAGTACTCAATAGTAGTCTCCTTTATACGCATACTTTAATTTAACAGTATATATCCAGTAAAAATAAACGAGTAAATGAATAAGTAAATCATATGAAATGAATATTTGGAAATTCACACACAAAGTTTTATTATGAATGAAGAGCGATTGAGCAAGTGTGTTACTGACTGGACGCTGCGAGACGGGAAGCGCCCCAGAGGTAGACTAGACAGAAGGTGGAGAGAGACGAGAGGAAAGTTTGCAGGGATGGCGTGGCAGATATTAGCGCAGTCATGCGAGTCATAGAGTCAAGCAGTGGACTCAGAATGAATAATTATGAACGAAATTTTGATTAGATCGATAGTTTGCTAGATAGAAATTCTTAGGTCTTTGGTCCACAAATAGTGATTCATAGGGTACTGGAAGGATCCTAGATTTAACCAAAATAGTTCACTAACTAAAATCTAGTGAAGTTTAGTGGATGTTTAGTGATAATATCTAGTGTTGGATTTTATCCATAGCTACGTAGATGGAGGAGGAGGATGAAGGACGAGAGGGAGAGGGGCAGCGTGTCTCAGTCAGGGGTTAACACACTGGGCTATTTTTCCTCCAATATTTGAATAACTAGATTATAACTTCACTTACAGAAATCTAGACATCTCAAAGAACATTTCAACATTATGTCTAGCATTAGCCTAGGTTTATAATATCTTAGCTCGCCATTCAGCTTTACTGGATATGACGGAAAGATAATCATTTGACATTTGGAATTCTGACAATTTGAAAATTCAAATACTGTGACCGTTTTTTTCTCCAACGAACTCTCAACGGTCGAAGCTGGTGAAGCCCGTGGAAGAAGCCCAGTATGATAACGCGACTACAGTAGTCAAATGACCCATAAAACTGCTCTGAGTTGACGATCCCAGAAATCACCTTATGTCCTTTGGGCGTAAAAGCGTTTTTCCCCTGACAAGGCCGTTGACCCGATTTGCCCTTCGCGGCGTGTCATACCAAACTCGACCTTATGCTCACCTGTCATAAGGTCGCGAATGCCGTGCCAGGGGTCACGGCCAGGCCCGATGCCAGAATTAAATATATGAAGCACGACACTGCAGTGAAATCTGGAATCACGCAGGCGTTGCCATGGCAACCGGGGGTGAGGCGCAGTGGGAGGGGGGTGGGGGCCCTTTTCAAAGAGAGGGACCTGTGGCGCATTGACAAACACAAAAAGTCGTGTGTCTATTTGTGTGTACATATGTTTGTATTTGTGTGTACATGTATGTTTGTGTGTACATGTGTGTGTATTTGTGTGTACGTGTGTGTATTGGTGTGTACATATGTTTGTATTTGTGTGTATGTTTGTGTGTACATGTGTGTGTATTTGTGTGTACGTGTGTGTATTTGTGTGTACATGTGTGTGTATTTGTGTGTACACGTGTGTATTTTTGTGCACATGACAGTGTGTGTATGTGTGCATACATATTATGTGTATGTGTGTGTGTGTGTGTGTGTGTGTGTGTGTGTGAGGTCACAGCATTGCCCATGATCGGAAGGGCAATGGTTGTCAGTCACAGGTCCAGCACGTGATCCAAGACCGTAGTGAATCACACACACACACACACACTCGCATGGTGCAGTGGTAGCGATCGCGGCCGTAATTACTGCATTCAGGTTCGAATCCCGCCCAGGGCTGAAATAATTTCAATATCCCTGCGCTGCGAGTCATTACTCCAACTCTGGTGGGAGGGGAGTTCGGTGTGTGTGTGTGTGTGTGTGTGTGTGTGTGCGTGTAAGGTCACAGCATTACCCATAGATCGGTCATGCAGGAGCTCTGAGCTCTCTTCCGGGAGGGAAATAACTGTCGATCACAAGTCCAACACGTGATCCAAGACCTGGGCGACTCACACATAAATAGTTCCCCAGCTTAACAAACAGACAATACAAAGAATGATTATATGAGAGAGAGAGAGAAAGAAAGAGGGAGAGAGAGAGAGAGAGAGAGACTGAAGGACATCAAGAAATACTATTTTGGTACAGACCTATTGATCCTGAGAGAGAAATAGAGAGAGAGAGAGAGAGAGAGAGCGAGATTATTTTCAGAAATTTACTGTTTGTGTGTGTGTGTGCGTGCGCGTGCGTGCGTGTGAGTGTGTGTGTGTGGGCGTATGCGTGTGAGTGTGTGTGTGTGTGTGTGTGTGGGCGTATGCGTGTGAGCGTGCGCGCGCGCGTGTGTTTGTGTGTGTGCGTGTGTGTGTGTGTGTGTGTTTACGTTTTGTATTTGTATATGTGTGTGTCTATCTATGAACACCCATGACGAAATATCTTCCTTCACAACAGCATTTCATAAACACCTATCGCCTGATGATTTTATTCAGCTGAGGGATGGGTTTCCCAGAGCAGCGAAAACGCTTTTTCGCATTGAAAAATAATTTTCTTGAAAATGATCAAGAACTTTACGAGAATTCAAAATTAGATTTTCTAATAATTTAATATAATTATAAATCATGGGAATTCTTTTTCTGTATTGTTCCTGTAGAAATTTAGCTACAGTTTACATATTTTCTCTGCTAAGAGTTTTTGATAATGAAATTATATTCTTTCATAAATTTTCAAAACTTATTAGTTTTCGAGTTTGGACTTGCGTGACTGTGTCTGATGTCAAGCGATGTTTACCGTTCTATTTGAACTCGGTTCTGGTAGATACCGACAATTAGATTTTACATGTTTTTGTATATGTATAAGAAGTATTTTCATTGTTTTACTAGCAGTAATTGGAGAATATGTTGTTTTTGTATATCCAACGTAAAACATAATTTTTTGCATGATTTTAAAGCCTGAGAAATAGGCAAAGAAACGTAATTATGAGCAGCTCAATAATGAGAAGAAGTATCTCCTGAATCATCCTTATCTGTAGGAGAGAGAATGCTGCCGATTTGAGGTGTCTGTGGAAGAGGTTTCTCACAGAAATACCTCGATTTGATTGCCTTACGTAGTGAAATATCTCCGAAGTATAACTGTTCAACGAGTTCTACTCCAGTTGAACTAAGTTTACCATCGATTACATCGAGATCATCCACATCTTCGTGTGAGACGCTGAAAATAAACACGACACTAAGGTCGAATAGATCGTCTTTTCTGCTGAAGCACTCGCTCTCATCCTGTCGAAGTGCTAAACCGAAGTCGGTGATTTTAACAGAGCCGATCCTGTCAAGAAGGATATTTCTAGCGGCTAAGTCACAGTGTAAAATTCCAACTTTATGGATGTGCCGAAGTCCGTTAAGGCTCTGCAGCCAAACGGATTTGGTGCCCGGACAAAAGGTCCCCGGACAAAAGGTCCCCGGACAAAATGTCCTGAAATCTGCACCCCTGGGACAAAATGTCCCCAACGGCCTAGGTGGGTGGTCAAAATGTCCTATTTTTTTTTTTTTTTCTAAAAATTTGTCAGATGTGTTTTACTTTATTCCTTTATATGTTTTTTTGTGTGAATTTTTGGTTTTTAACTTGATTTTTTATTTTATTTTATATAGGCATACAATATAAGCCGTGCTGTAATTGTACTCATAATTTGCGGAATGAAGATTTAAATAAATTACAACAATGGTCTGAAAAGTGGCTAATGATTGATGGGTTGGGTCGTGTATAAGATATTTAATAAAATATCAAATATCAAATATTATTGTACTTTGTGTTTATATATAGAGATTCTCCTGAATTTAAGGGTTGTTATAAAACCACAATTAACTATGACTCAAAATGTATAAACAGTTGATAAAAATCAATATTTGTTGAAAAAAAAATGGGGACCTTTTGTCCTAAATATTGGGGACATTTTGTCCCGGGGGTGCAGATTTCAGGACATTTTGTCTGGGGACATTTTGTCCGGGGACCTTTTGTCCTACATTCACGGATTTGAGTTCTCCCTCGGTGAAGCATAAGCCCTGAGCGGCCATTCGGTTAATAGCGTCCTCGAGATTGAGGTCCATAATGTCGAGAACGAAGTAGATATGCTCATTCTCTTGCTCTCTGATAACTTCCTGCAAACAGACTATATTTGGATGGATGTTAATGGTTCTGAGAGCTTTGATTTCTGCTTCGACTGTGTCACGTGGGTCACGTGACGAGCTTGGAGGACTGTCGGCGCGGACGTTTGGTCCCCCCCGCTGACCACGTGATTCGGCCGTGATGGAGCTGGGAGCTTGTATTGGTGCTCGTCAGCCAGAGCACCTGACCGGCCAAAGAATGTCAACATGAGGTCATGCTTGGCTTCCAGTGCTGCCAACTGTCATTATACGAGGTCACTATTGTTGCTGTGCGCATGCGCAGATCGCCACCACCCACTCTCCCTCACCCTCCCGGATTGTAGATGGAGGGTACACACTTTACGGCCGTCTGCCGTTGAGGGCGGACCCCCCCCCCTCCCAGTTCCACGGAGG
>NC_134806.1:45233460-45238460 GCF_046742065.1 Oratosquilla oratoria
GGATCACATCTATCTAGAAGTGTTAAAAATGCATCTAGAAGATGATCTAGAAAAACGTGAGGAAATACTCTGTATAAGAAAACAGAAATAATAGAAAATATAAAAAAATAAGTAGAAAATAAAATAGAAAGAACAGAAAACGGGGGAAATTCATCTAGAGGTTGTGTTAAAAGTGGTTCTAGATGAAGACCTAGAGAAAACGGCGTGTTGGTGGGGGGAGGGGTGAAGTGTCCAGTGGCGTGTTGCTTTGCACCGGCCACAGACACAGACAGAGAGGCAGAGCGAGGGTGCGCTGGCTGCGTGCGAGCCAGCACATTGACCAGATTACGGTGGGGGGAGGGGGGAAGAGGAGGAGGCTGAGAGGAGGAGGAAGGAGAGGATCGTGGGGGAAGTAGAGGAGGTGGGGGATATATATATATGTATATATATGTATATACATATATATACATATATATATATATATATATATATATATATTGGGGGAAATCAATAGGAACAGGGAGGAGAAGGGGGGATATGAGGAGGAAGGTGAGAGGGTGAAGAGTAGGAGGGGGGGAGAAGATAGGAGAAGAGTCAGGGAGTGATGTAGAAGGGTGGTAAGAGGGGGAGGGGGAATAATGGAGGACATCGGGTAGATAGGGGGAGAATTGGAAATAGTGCATGACTTGGAGACCATTAGGTAGTTGTAGACGTACAGATAGTTTTAGAAATAGTAGTGGTAGTTACAGTAGTTATGGTAATTGTAAGAAAATAGTAGTAGTAGTTGTAGTTATGGTGAAGTTTGGTCGTAGTTCTCGTAGTGGAAGTAGTCAGGCTTGGTAGTAATAGTAGTAGTAGTGTAGTTCACTAGTAGTACTTGTTTTCGTAGTTTAGGTACCAAGTTTGGTAATAGTAATAGTAGTAGTACAAGCAGCAGAAGTAGTAATAGTAGTATCGTATGCTTGAAAAAGATGAAATAAAATGACGAAAAAAGGATGCACAATGGAAAGAATTTACGATATATATATATATATATATATATATGTGTGTGTGTGTGTGTGTGTGTGTGTGTGTGTGTGATTCACCATGGTCTTTGGATCACGTGTTGGACTCGTGATCGAAAGCTATTTACCTCCCAGAAGAGAGCTCAGAGCTCATATATGACCGATCCATGGGTAATGCTGTGACCTTAGACGCACACACACCTCCAACTCCCCGACCACGAGAGATGGAGTAACTACTCACAGCGCAGTGATACTAAAATTATTTCAGCCCTGGGCGGGACTCAAACACGGACCGAAGTGGTGGGAGTCGGGAACTTTAACCACTGCGCCACGAGTTGTGTGTGTGTGTGTGCATAAGGTCGCTTGAAAACAAAAATATATTTTTATAATAATATTAAAAACTGCCACATGACATTCCGACCCCGGATTCCCATAATTTCTTATAAAAGAATGAATATAATTTTTCAATTATTTCTTTGTCGCTAACGATCAGTAATTACACCATTCAAAGAACAAGCGACAATTTTCAAGTCACATAAATCAAACAGCAATCACAAGCCTGAAATATAGATCTAAATGTGTGTGTGTGTGTGTGTATATATATATATATATTAGTATATACATATATTTTTTTTTCTAAGGATAATGCGTGCCTCTGGGCCGTAGGAGTGTCACTCAGACAGGACGACGCAAGATAGTAAGCATGGAAAAGAAACCCACATATTGAGAGAAGTTTGCAGGAATAGTGTGGCAGAGACTGGATATTTCGTTCAGAATGTGAGAAAAGTTAGGCCTTTGTTCAGCAGTGGAGTAAAATATATAAATTTGTATATATATATATATATATATATATATATATATATATATATAGTGTGTGTATACGTATATGTATGTAGGCATATATATATATATATATATATGTGTGTGTGTGTGTGTGTGTGTGTGTGTATAAATTTCGGAGAGATTTTCTAAATTTTAGGAATTCCTAACTTTACAGATTTTCCAAATTTCGGAGAAATTTTCCGAATAATAGAATAATTTTTTTTTTATAGATTTACCGAATCTCGAAGATGTATTCGATATTTCTAAGAGATTTTCCGAATTTCGAAGATTTTCCAAACAATAGAAATTTACCGAGTTCTGGAAAGATTTTCCTAATTTCGGAGAGATTTTCCTAATTTTGGGAAGAAATTTTAATTTGGAGAGATTTTCCGAATTTCGGACAAAAATGGGGCAGAAGAAGGTTGTATTTTTCGTAGAAAGGGAAGAGGGGGAATCTAGAAAGAATGGGACAATTAGGGGGGAGGAGGAAGAGGAGGGGAAGAATACAAAGAGGAGAAAAGGCTTACTGGAGGAGATGGGAGGGAGGGATAGGAGGAGGGGGGACGAAGCAGATTTGGGATATTTTAGGGAATTAGGGAAAGGGTGAAGGGACGAAAATAGACCTAGAGGAAGGAGAGGAGAAGTATAAGGAGAAGAAGGAGGAGGAGGAGAAATAGGAAGAAGAGGAGGAAAAGGAGGGGGAGGTGAAAATGTTGTAAAAGGAGGTGAGGCTGTAGTAGAAGGAAGAAGAGGAGAAGGAGGAAGAGGAGAAGAAGGAGAGGAGGAAGACTAGGAGGTTCTCTCATTGTCAATATTTATTGAACGTTAATGCATCGACAGAATAAGTATTGATTCAATTTATTCAATATATTGTCAATGTATGTATATTGTGATTTTTTTTACGTATAGTCCTGTTCACACTATCGATTCGAATCGCGCGGAAACCGCGGCGGGCCCGCACTGTCAAGGGAAAAATGCGCGGTTGTGTGTAAACGTCTCCATTGATTTACACTGTAAGTGAATCGCGATGGTTCAAACCGCTAGTGTGAACAGGGACTAAAAGAAAAAAACGTACATAGACATGTATGTTAATGTATTTTAATTAGGTAGAATACTTATTTCGTTATTATAGTTTTATTAATAAAATTTTGCATACATAAATTGATTTTAGTTATAACTGAAAAATATATATGTAAATAATGTATATATATATATATATATTCACTTTGGCTATCCTAGGACTTAGGGCGACGTTTAGATCGTAGCTAGGCAGTTTTATTTTATCTTTATATTATTTATTTATCTATTTTATTTCTTATTTTATTTATTTACTTATTTTTTATTTCACGACATTTAAAATTTCAAGAGATTTAAAATTGAGTTGGTGAAATATCTCAATCATATTTTGGTATTTTTGTCGTAATATCTAATTGATATTTATGATTATAATTATTATTGTATTATTATATTATTATTAATATTATTATATTATTATTATCATTATTATTATTGTTATTATTATTAATGTCACCCGTCATCTGAAATATCACTGTGTTATCCCGTAGAGTTTTTCTCCCTCCCTCCCCCTCTCTCTCTCTCTCTCTCTCTCTCTCTCTCTCTCTCTCTCTCTCTCTCTCTCTCTCTCTCTCTCTCTCTCTTGGGGAGAGCTGAGTAAAACACAGGACTCCACGAGTGTTATTTCTTTTTTGTGTACTGCAATTAGGTAAACATCCACAGGTTGCTTGCTGGTGTAGTGGTTAGTCAGTTTCCCCTCATGGTTTTAAATATTTACGAACTGTGCAAGACATTACTGTTCCCCTTGGGAAAGTGGACGGTGTGTGCATGTATTCACAGATTTGCACACAGATTTGGGCATATACATGAGCTCTGAACTCTCGTCCTTTAGGATAATAACTGTCGATCACGGGTCCAACACGTGATCCAAGATGATAATATTTCCATCGCAATGATTCATGTTTAATGGAGATGTGAAAGTCAACATATATTATTATCATTACTATCAACATAATTTTATTACCATTTCATTATTATTAACTTTATTATTATCATAATTATTATTATTAGTAGTAGTAGTAGTAGCAGTAATAAAGTTATGACTTGTTATTATATAGTACTAGTGTTGTTATCATTATTATTATTATTATTGATCTTATTATTATTATTTCTCACAATTTCCAACTGAGCATATGATTTTCCACTTATAAATATTAACGAACGGAAACTAACGAATCGTACGAAAAGAAAAGAAAAATATAATTGGCAAGGAGAGAACGAAAGCATACCGTTTCCCTCTAACTTTAATCTGAATAGATTCTGTGTTGTACGAGTCAGTATGAACGAAAACTACTGAGAAAGTACGAAAAAGAAGAAAACATCGATTGTCAATAGAGAACGAAGTCGACGTTGTTTTTCTCAACTTTAAATTGAATACTATATTTTCCACATAATGTCATTTTGAGCGAAAACTATTTGAAAAATACGAAAGTGAAAGAAATATGGGGTTGCCAATGGACGGGAGAACGAAAGTATGATTGTGTTCCACAATATTTCGTCGTTTATCTAGCGGACAAAGGAACATGGCAACTGTAACAGAATAAGTCGTCTCTATCTTGCCCCTAAAACCTACAATCTTTATTTTCTATTTTTCCTGCTTTAATCTTAGGTAGTTTATCTAAGACGTGAAAGGAAATAAAACGTGAAATGACATGGAAACATTCGTACCCAAAGAGAGAGAGAGAGAGAGAGAAAGGGGAAGAGAGAGTAACGGAAGCTCGGGTCCTGAGTGCGTGAGGAAGGCAGACGCCTCGCTTTCGAAGAGGAAGGGAGGGAGGGAGTGGAGGCATAACGTGGTGGAGATGAAAGAAAAAACTAATAAACAAAGAATAAAACAGAGAAGGAAATGAAAATGCCTTAAAGAGTTTATTTATCAGACGATTAAGCTCATGGAACGGAATTGATCACAATTGGTGCGAATTAAACAGAACCGCACTGATTTGAACGCAATATGGCGAGGCGGAGGGGAGACGGTAGTGTAGGCAAGCGAGCGGTGCACATCGTCTAACCGACTCGGCTCTAACATCCCCTCGGCAACATGACATTTATGTTTATTTTATTATTCATTTATGGTAGATCATTTCTTCTCAGCGGGAGAATACTTGGGTTATGTAACGAAGT
>NC_134806.1:45248460-45260960 GCF_046742065.1 Oratosquilla oratoria
TCCCTCTCTCTCCATTTCCCTCTCTCTCGCTTTCTATCCTTCTCTCTTCCTCTCTCTCTCCCTACTCTCCCTCTCTCTCTCTCTCTCTCTCTCTCTCTCTCTCTCTCTCTCTCTCTCTATCTATCTATCCCTCTCTCTTCCTCTCTCTCTCTCCCTCTCCCTACTCTCCTTCTATTTCTTTCTCTCTCTCTTTCTCTCCCTATCTATCTATCTATCTGTCTCTCTCTTTCTCTTTATCCCTTCTGTCTCTGTCTCTCTCTCTTTTCCTCTCCCTCTCTCTCCCTCTTCCCACTCTCCTCCTATCTCTCTCCCTCCCCCTTTCTCTCTTGCTCTCTATCTCTCTGTCTCCCTCTCTCTCTCTCTTCACTGCTTTATTTGTATATTTTGATTAAAAGAAAAGTATATACTTCCTACTCATGCTGCTTAAAATTAATACAAAATTTTCAGGTGTTATATATGTACCCCTTTTGTATAATATTTCTACCCCCCAGAGGTGGTACTTTTAACATGGGTTGAGTGTTATTGAAGAACACCAGCCTGAAGAAGACTGTTATTGATCGGGAGGCGTTCTTCCTCTTGAATAAATAGATATATACAATAAATAAAAAATAATAAATAAAAAGATAGGTTGAGCTAAACTAAAGCATATAAAGTGGTAGAGGGGGGTCGATATTTTACACTTACTTTAGTGGTAAAGGGCGTGTTGGGAAACCGGTTGACCAATTGGTCCTTGGCGAGGTGCTTGAAGGAGATGGCGTCCCGCGTCCAAGTCCAAATTAGCTTGGGTTCGATGTTCCGCAGAAGTCGAGCCACCAAGGGCATGTCAAGGTCGCTCACCGTGAAGTCAGGGTCGTCCAGGGCAGAGGACGTCGTCGTTGTCGTCGTCGTCGTCGTCGTCGTCGTAGAAGACGCGTCTAATGCGGACGCATTTTCTGGCAACGCACCCTTCTCGGAATTGTCCTGATCGTTAGTGATTTTCTGCTCGTTATCGGATGGTTTGCCCTCATCAGGTCCGTTCTGTTCGCACTCACTCGAAGTTTTCACGTTACACACACTATCACACTCTGCCTCACCTGTGTTCGCCTGTTTGGTCACATCCCGTCGTATAATACGCACAGTTCCCTCCACTTCCGCGTCCTCAATAACGACGCTATCATTCTTAGAACTCGGAAATCCCGAAGAAGGTCCTCTACCCGCAGGTTCTTCGTCTTCTTCGTCGTCGTCACCGTCGGTAGTAGTCGTGGCAGTGCTCTTTCCGTTGACGAGACAAACAAGACCTTGTCGAATGTCCGAAGGGTTGATGCAGGAGGCGTCGAAGAAGGCGCTAGAGGGGGAACTCGTGGGGCAGGTGTCGCAGGCCTGCGTCCCTTCGGGAGGCGTCCTCCCCTGCTGGTGACCTGGGACCTTCATATGTTTCATTGTCCATTCGCTGATGATCGCCTCGAGGTCCTCCCCCCCTTCTGACGGAGGTGCTGGAGACGGGGTCGAGGGTGTGGGTGGCGGGGAGGACACGGCAGAAGGAGGCGGCGGCGATGGGGAGGTGGAGTAGGAAGGTAAGGATTCGTCCTGGGGGTGTAAAGGGTCAGTAGTGGCGCCGTGACTACAAGAATCATCCCAGCGGCAATCCTCCCTGGGCCCTCCGTCTCTCTTCCCTCCTTCCTCTTCGCCTTCGGTCTCCTGGTCTGGCGCTCCACTATCCATGGAAGACGCGGACTTGGCAGTGGTTTCTTCATTACGGGGGGATGACGAAGGTAAGGACGAGGGAGAAGGCGACCGTGGACTACTGACCGAATTGGCGTTGGTCGTTTTGACATTTTCGGTCCCTGTACTTTGAGATTCCTGTTGTTGTTGTTGCTGCTGCTGCTGCTGCTGTTGTTGTTGTTGTTGTTGTGCTAGGTATTGTTGTTGCAGCATTTGCTGATGTTGGGCCTGGGGGCAAAGGCAAGCATTGGGATGTGGATTGACGTAGGGAGTAACCGTGAGGACCTTCTCTAGCCAGCCTCTCTGACGAAGTCCTTGGCGAACTGCAGGGAAGTTACCCCACATGGAGAACACTTTACCTTCCTGTAAGGAGACCGTTTCCAATCAAAGAAAACTAGAAACACTTAAGGAAAACAATGCCAGTTTTAATTCAAGCCACATAAATTCACCTTATTCTGTTATGTTAGTGAAATGTACAAAGAACAAGGAAGGGAAACGGTTTAAGAACAACAGACTAGAAAGGAAACAGTGCCACTTTTAATCCAAGCCACATACATGCACCTCTGTCTGTTATGTTAGTGAAGTATACAAAGAACAGAGGAAAGAAATCGTTTGAGAGAGAGAAAAAGACAGAAACGCTAAAGGAAAACAATGCTAGTGAAATATACAAAGAAAGGGAGAGAGAAACGGAAACAAGATTCTCCCTTACCCGAATGGCTTTTTCGGCGTAAACTTTGGCTTTCCTGATCTGCTCGAAGGTCATGGGTGGAGACTTCAACAAAGAAGACTGGCCATTGGAGATGCGACGCCCCTGAATACCTCTACAGGGCGAGGGCGTCCCAAGGCCCACTTGGGAATCCGACGCAGGTCGCGGATGTCCTCCGTTGAGGCTCTTTAAGCGAGGTTTAGGCGAGACTGGTGGGTGATGATGACTCGGAGGATAAGTCAAAGTGCTCGGAGACATCTTCTTCGCTGGAGATAAAGAAGTCTCCTTGCGTCGTCTGGGTGAAGTGCCACTGGGAGGATTGGGAGAGATCCCTTTCCCTCGAATAGGAGAAGGGCTTCCCCCGGACCGAGAGGAGGACACTGTGAAGAGGCTGGTGGAAGCACTGACCGTCGTTATACTAGTCGTGGTGATGGTGTTGGAAGGCGAGGTGGAGGTCTTACCAAGGGAGTTACCAGCTTTACCACTCACGGATTCACACTTAGAACATGATGTGTTAGAAACTATGGTCCGCGGAACTTTTGATCTAGGATTCTGAGGACATGACTCTGGTCCTCCCCATTTCCCCCCGTCTTTCGTTTTCCCCCCTTTCCCTCGGTCCGACGAAGTCAAGGATCCCATGGGCGAGGCTGAGGACGAAACTTGAGGGCGAGCGTTAGCCTCGTGAAGAGCGCTCTCATACTTACTCTGCTTCAAAGAAAATTCTTCGGAGATCTTCTTGACGTGTTTGCGAACTGCTGTCGAGGGCCTAAAGTTCCCTTTGGACTTGAGACTCCGTCGATACTTTCGAGGAATGTTGTTCTTTGCCGAAGTCGTCGAAGTCTGGGGACCCGAAGCCGTCGCTTGAGCGATCCCGTCCTCCCTCGCGGGAGCATTCTTCACTCCCCCTTTCGCCACGGCGAGATTGTCCGGAAGTGGCGTCTTCCCGAAGGGTTCCTCCCTGAGGTCCCCATGCCGAACTTCGCTCGTCGAAGTCGAACAAGACTGGGAGAGCTCGTACTGGCCGCATGACGAAGTGCTCTTGTCAATAGGACCACCCGCCGACAACGCCGTCGTCGTCCCGACCGCCGCACATTCCTCACCGTCGTCGTTTATCGATCTCCCGTCCTGCGAATCGCCGAGGAAGGAACCTCGTGAAGATCCTAAAGTATCCAAAGACCCCAGAGAGTTTAAAGGCGCCCTTCGAGCCAAAGAGTGACTACGGTGAGCTAAGCTCCCGTTGCATTCTACCGATCCTCTGGAAGGTTTCAGGATTTGAATATGAACAGACTCCTGATGCCCAGGGCCCAAGGAGGTCCTGCAACCATGGGGTCCTGCCGAATTTCTCAAGGACTTCGAGACACTTAAGGGCGCTTTTAGAGGACCTGGAGGGATTCCTTGACCCTGGAGAGGACCGAGGGTCGTCCTCCCGACGCTGGCGCTCTCGGGCCTGGCCCTTGGGGTCTCCATCCTCATTCTCATGGCTTTCCCCGGCGAGTGAACCTTCATCTTGGCCCTTTAGCATTCTACCTCGTCGAGATCAGCGGACAACGCGCGTGGGACATCATTGTACCGCGCAGACTTGAGTTTCTTGTCGGCCCATCATTGCTCCGCGCAGTCTTTTTGTTGCTTCTCGGCTGATCATTGTCCCGCGCAGGCTTGTCTTGCTTGTAGGCCGATCATTGTCCCGCGCAGTCTTGTTTCACATAACGGCCCATCATTGCTCCGCAAAATCTCGTGTTCCTTCTCGTTCGAACGCACTCGACCTTTTCCATCGAGGCGATCCCCCGTCACCTAAGTCACGGAAAACCACATCATAGGTCGCCGGTCTAAGGAACCTCACAGATCCTGTCTCGAACATCTGGGGGAGCACCACGCCCCTCGAAGTCCCCCTTGGCTTCTTCATCGTCCTCGCGCACAAGGCATCATCGTTACCATGGTTACCAAAGACCGCCACTAACACTTAATGAACACAAAGACTTGGAATTTCTAAACCTGATGATATCAGTAACGAGACACTTCTATCAAATCACTCGATTTTTATTCTAGCCATGCACTTTGACTATTTCTATCATCTAATATCAACACATGCGAGCACGGTAGACTTTCTTTCCCTGTTTTCCATGATATGAAAACACTTGCCTTTCCCGTGTCGGATCTGCAGTGATCGATCATTCAAAACTCGACAGCATCCTTTTCACTTCACTTCCCACTTCCGTGACCGTCCCACTTCCCATCACTGTCACATCTCACGCCACTTCACGAACACTTCGGTGACCCTGAGAGCCCGTTTCCGGCTCTTCGCTCCCTCGAAGTCTTGGCGCCAGGCCTTTTGGTCAGCGTCCTTCCCCGCAGTCTCGCAGACGCCTGGCAACCGGAACCCCCTCCCTTGGCGCCAGTCTTCTTAGCCAGCGTCCTCCGTGAAGGTCCTTCGAAGTCTTGCAGACGCCTGACAGCCAGAACCCCCTCCCTTGGCGCCAGTCTTCTTAACCAGCGTCCTCCGTGAAGGTCCTTCGAAGTCTCGCAGTCGCCTGGCACCAGGAAACACCTCCCTTGGCGCCAGTCTTCGGCCAGTGTCTTCCAGGGAGGAGTCAGCAGAAGACGTAAGGAATGTAACCGTGGCTTCCGTTGCCGATCTCACTCACGAAGTACAGGAACCCTGTCTGCAAAAGGGAGGAGAAAAAGGCATGAGTACACAAGACTGGAGGAGACTGCAAGAGACCACAACCCCCATTACACTAGGCAGTTCCATGTCCCTTGCCACCCGTCATCCCAATCCACAAAACTATTTAATCTTTTCTTAAAACAACCAATTATTGTTCCAGCGCTCTCTAACTACATGGTTACTAAGTCTATTCCATTCGTTGACCACCTTGTTAGGTAAACCAGTTTTTGCCTCCTATTTCCTTCTTAAACCTCAATTTGTCCAATTTAAACCCATTACTACGAGTCCTAACCTGCTGTCTTAATATGATGACCTTGCCTCCTGCATCACCCTTCGTCCTTCCAGAGGTCCTTAAGCCTGTCTTCGTGCAAGTTAAGGTCCCTCTGTATGGTAAATTGCCAAACCCCTTTTGATCGTTCGCCTCTGTACTGATTCTAGTGAAATCAATATACATTCTATAGGACGGAGACCAAAACTGTAGCGCATAGTCAAGGCTGGGGGGGGGGGAGTCTAACTCTCCCCAGAATATCTGCAGAAGGAGGAAAAAAAAAATAATAATTATGAACGGAGGAGGGTCTGAGGGGAAGTTTACACGCGATGTAGTATAATTGCTTCTTATTGTCTGTCCGTCTTGGATTACATGTGTAGAGGCTTCATTGGACTAATCCAAAGGTTGAATTCTCAACATTTTTATCCCAGATCCCGCTCCCACGCCAAAAAAGGCTAAAATAATAATAATCTATCCATCCATATACCAAGAGCTTTTTCCCCCTTATAAGGGAGGTAGCCTCTCCCACACACGACCCTTCCCGCCCCCTCTCCCATCTTAGCTCCTCGTGGATGACGGGTCATCGCTGTACCCTCCCATCTGCCCTGGGTCAGAAGCAATGCAGCAAGGCACAGCACATTCATAGCGAGGCCGCTACACTTTTTCGACGACCCCCCCTACCCCCTACCCCCTCTCCGTTCCCTCATGAAATTATATAAGTTGAAAGAGCTGGCCATGAGCCCCCACCCCTAAATTCCTGCCATGGCTCCTACGCTGAGAACTATTTTTTATTTACTATATTTTTTATATATATTTATTTTCCACATCCGCGGTATAAAATAAGTTTTACTTTACATTTGTACAAGTACAACAACAATAGTAATAATAATAATGATAAAATAATAATGATGATAATAATAATAATAATAATGATAATAATAATAATAATAATAATAATAATAATAACAATAATAATAATGATAATTCCTCGACACTATATCGCAAACACTTTGGCAGATCGTTCACCGACGCAACCAGTTGCATGAAACCGATCGCGCGCACGCACACACACACACACACACACACACACACACACACACACACATACACACACCTCCCCGTACCCCCATATACAAGCACACCATACACTGACATACACATGCACACACACACACACACATGTATACATGCACACACATTTACACGGTTTCACCCCGCGAGCGGTTTCATGCAACTGGTTGCGTCGGTGTGTGAGTTGCCTAAGTGAGGGAATTGCAAGGCACTGAGGTCGCTTTCGACTCTGATGCTGCGAATTCGAACACCGAGAAGAAGAGTCACTTTGCTGGCAGCATTCTAGACTTCCCTAAGAACACCTCAACAATGTGTCTGACATTCTTAAAGATTTAGCTTCTTTTAGTTCGACGTTTAGCTTGTCGGTTACAATATATATATATATATTTATATATATATATATATATATATATCTATATATATATATATATATATATATATGTATGTATATATATATATATATGTATTTATATATATATATATATATATATATATATATATGTATGTATATATATATATATATATATATGGTAAAGTAATGTTGTAGCACATTAGTAAATTAAACTTTTTATTCCACCGTCGGAAAAGAGGACACTAATGTCGAAAGTTCTGTATATTTTGATCTTTAACTGTGATCCTTTTCAAGCAGAAGAGGATCACAGTTAGTGATCGAAATATACAGAACTCTCGACATTAGTATCTTCTTTTCCGACGGTGGGACAAAAAGATTGATATATATATATATACATACATATGTATATATATATATGTATATGTATATATATATATATATACATATATATGTGTGTGTGTGTGTGTGTGTGTGTGTGTGTATTGTAACCGAAGTCGTTCCTACTCAGATGAACTCGCAACAGTTGAGGGGAGCCCTAGAATCCATCATCCACTGCTACACAAAGGCCTCTTTCATACCATACCACGACGACTGCGCCAACATCTGCCACGTTACTCGTGCAATCTTCTCTGCCTCGTCTCTCCACTTTTTGCCTGGTCTCCCTCTCGCACGCTTCCCGTCTCGCGGCGTCCAGTCAGAAACTCACTCGCTCCATCGCTCATCGGTCGTGACCTGCCCAATTCCACTTCCTCTCTTTTACAAAAACCTTCACGTTAATATCTCTCACTCCAGTCTGCTCTCTTTCTCTCAACCAACTTGCTCTCTTTCTGTCTCTTTTTCAGTGTTATTACCATCATTGATCTCTCCATTCTCCTCTGAACCTCAGTCTCTCTCTCTCTCTCTCTCTCTCTCTCTCTTTTAAGAGAGGATCACTTTATGGATGGTGATGACCGGTGGTAAGGGACATGGAACTGCCTAGTGTAGGCCTTAGGGTCTCTTCCATTCTTATGTTTTTCTGTTCTGCTGCGAAGTAGGACGTGGAGATCGATGAAGGATTTTTCTTTTTGTTTTCCCTCCCCCTCCCCCGGAGTTCGAACGAGCGAAGGAGTGAAAAGAAAACGAGAAGTGGTCTTCCAGAAAATGGAAGACAAGTGCCAACGTGACTCATTCAACTTCCTCCTCCCCCCTCCCCCCCTCTTCCTCCTCTCCGACCACTCCACAAGAAGACAATGAAGTCTACTCCTCCTCCTCTTCCTCCTTCTCCTGCTCCTCCTTCTTCTTCTCTTCCTCCTCTTCTTCTCTTCCTCCTCTTCTCTCTCCCTCCTCCTTTTTTTCCTTCTTCCTCTCCTCCTCTTCCTCCTCCTCCTCCTGCTCCTCCTTCTTCTTCTCTTCCTCCTCCTCTCTCCCTCCTCCTTTTTCCTTCTTCCTCCCCTCCTCCTTCTCTCCCTCTCCATCCTCCCCTCCTCCTCCTCTTACCCTTCCTTCTCCCCCTCCTCCTCTTCCCCTCCTCTTACCCCTCCTCCTACTCCTCCCCCCTCTTTCTCCTCCACTTTCTTCCTCATTATTTCTTATTTAATCTTGCTGCGTGTGTTCTGTGGTTTGATAAACGCTTGATGATAAAAGAGTTTGTTGAAAGAACTGAAAAATATCGCCTGGGATAGCGTGGGACTTAATATTTCTTAATAGAGGAATTACTAGTAATGTAGCGTAATTATCATGAATCAGATGTATTGTATGTATGTTCATGTGCGTATGTACTCGTATATGCACCATTGACATGTGTATGTGCGTGTATTAGTGTGTATGAAATGTGGCATCACAGTGAAACACATTTCGAAAGGCCACGGATCGACGCGACGTGACGTCATCAAGCCAGCGTTTTGACGTCACGAGGCCAACCGTCGTCCGAAGGAAAAATGTCGATAATTTGAAAACTCGATAACTTTCAAAAGGGACAACTTTGCAAGGCTAAATCGGGTTTACAAGTTTATAAAACGAGGTCAATATCGTTCTGACTCAGATCTTTATTCACTTTCCTTTTGATGTTTTCTTTTTTTTTTATCAACAAGTGGCATAATAAAACAAACTTGAGAAACTTGACCTGGCCGAGTTATACTTACTTGATTATTTATTTATTTATTTATTTATTTACCTATCTATTTATTTATTCTTAGAAACTTAATCAGTGTTTAGTTTGAGATTTTATTTGTCGATATTTGTGCGATTATAATTTAAAGATAATTTTCTTACAAATCCACTACAATATTTCTTCTACATTTTTTTTCCAAAAAATTAAGTCTGTTGTTATTTACAGTATATGATACAGTGGACGAAGAAATATGAAAATTATTATAAATTACGGGAAATGAATAGTCAATAGGTTTTCAGTTATTAGTGATCATAGAACAAAAATTTAGCAAGGCAGGTCGGTTATTGATA
The DNA here is from genome assembly GCF_046742065.1 of Oratosquilla oratoria. NCBI lineage: Eukaryota > Metazoa > Arthropoda > Malacostraca > Stomatopoda > Squillidae > Oratosquilla > Oratosquilla oratoria. Next base: position 45,257,660 of record NC_134806.1, read on the forward strand.
CATTGAACTAAGATTTATGAAAATAAATATTCTTTCAATTCTATTTCAGTTATTAGTGATCACTTTCAGTTTTGAATATGCATACATACACAAGTGGCTGTTTTCCCTTTATAAGGGAGGTAGCCAAAAAACAAAGGCATAAAATCCACTCCCACCCATTCCATCCCCCCATACTCCACTCCTATTCACCCCCTCCCTCCCTTTTTTCTTGGCTCCTCATGGATGACGGGTCATCCCTGCATCCTGCCCACTCCCCTGGGTCAGAAGCAATGCAGCAAGACACAGCACATCCACATCAAGGCCGTTTCATTTAATCGGTGACCCCTCCCTCTCCGTCCCCTCATGCAGAAAAAGAGATGACAAAGATAAATCCTTTTGAGCTGCGTCAAAATATCATTCACACATACCCCCCCCCCGTCCCACATCTCCCACCCACACCCTTCCATGCACCACAGTATCATCCATACACAACCATTCTCCATTCACCCCTATCTTCTGTCTTCTCCCTTCCTTCCCCTCTTTCCCAATGCCCCTTTTACCCCCATCCATCCACCTCATCCTTGGTCGCCCCCTCATGTTCACTCCTCCCAATACTCTTTCATCAACCTTATCTCCCAGCTCCCTTTCCACCCACGTTCTCCTCCTCACCTCCTCATTTCTCACTCTATCCAACCTAGTGACCCCTATCATACCTCTCAGGGACCCCATCTCAAACACATTCAAACTCCTTCTCTCTTCCTCTCTTATGTTCCATGTTTCTGCCCCGTGCAGTGCTGTCGGCACAATCACTCCTTCACACAATCTCCTCTTAGCATCCACTCCCAAATGTCTATTTCTCATTATACTTTTAATCCACCAAGGCATTTACTTACTTCTCTCAATCTACATTCTACCTCCACCTCCACTCCACCCTTTCCTGCCACATTCGCACCCAAGTATCTAAAACTATTCACTTCCTCCAGTCTCTCTCCCTTAATACTCACTTCCAATCTGCTGCCACATTCTCCTCATGTACATCTCATCACCTTACTTTTACCCACATTTATCTTCAACTTCCTTCTTTCGCACACCTTCCCAAACTCCGTCACTAACTTACTCAATCCCTCCTCTGGTCCTGCTACAAGCGCAGTGTCGTCAGCAAACAACTGGCTTATATCCCACTTTCTCCATTTTCTTTAACCATCTCCAATCCTTGGCCCATTACCCTTACGTTTGCATCTCACACCTTCCCATCCATGAATTAAATTGAACAGCCAAGGGGACATAACACATCCCTGACGAAGTCCCACCTTTACCTCAAACCCCTCACTCTCAATTTCTAGTCCTAGCACACGCTCTGCTACTCTCGTAAAAACTTTTGACTGCTCTTAACAGCTTTCCTCCTATCCCATATATATGCAATACCTCCCACAGCGCCTTCCTGTCTACCCTACCATAAGCCTTTTCCAAATTCATAAAAGCCCAAAAAACATCCTTAACCTTTTCTTAAAGCTTTCTCACATATATGTCTTACCACATAAATCTGATCTACGCAGCCTCTACCTGTCCTAAACCCTCACTGTTCCTCACCAAATATTCCCTCTGTTCCTCTCCTAATCCTCTCAATCAAGACCCTCTCATAAACATTCCCAACTACACTTATACTGATCCCTCTGAAACTACTACACTCACATTTGTCCCCTTTTCCCTTGTAAAATGGAACTATACAGGCACTCCTCCAGTCCTCCGGCACTCTACCCTCTCTTAACCAAACATTAAATAACCTCACCAGCCAGTCCACCATCACTGTACCTCCTTTTTTCAGACATTCTGCATGACATCCATCCAACCCACATACCTTACCTGCTCTCATAGCAAACACTCACACACGCCAAGAAACGTCAAAATAACACTCAAATACCTATATCACACACAAATACTCTCCTCTCTTCCTCCACAACCACCAAATACCAGCCTCCGGAAACATATTCATAACCGCATCACTCACTGGTCCATTAACACACTAAAAGACAACACACTGCTGCATGCCAGACCCCCTGATATCCACCCTTCTGAATCCTCTCTCCCACGAAAGGACAGAGTTCACCTGGCCAGGCTGTGATGCGGCCACCACCCAGCTCTTCTAAGCCACCAGAAGAGACTGGATGACTGCATTGTGGACAACTGACCAGAAGCCACTCACCCCATACTATTCAACACATAATGGAAGACTGCATTGTACACAACCACGCACGCAAACAACACAACGTACACTCTATAAAGGGTTTGTGGGAAAACCCCGTTCCGGCCGTGGCATTCCTTGGGGAGACGGGACTGCTCGGGCAGACAGTCTAGGGAACAACAACAACCTCCTCTCACCATCTTATCAACTGCCTTCACTTCATATTTCCTTATTTCTCCTCCATCTCCCTCACTCATCACTGTCATTTCTAGTGCTTCCCACCGCAACTACCTCTCCCTCCCTCTCCTCTTTCACATTGAGCAACTCTCTAAAATGCTCTACCCACCTTCCTCTCACTGCCTTCTCTTCCATTATCATCTCTCCATCTGCACCTTTTACCTTTTCTTCTCTACTTTATTCGCCTCCTCTTCCTCTTTTAATTTCTTTCCAAAACATCTTTTCATTACTTTCAAAATTTTCTGTCATACTCATACCCCATTTCACATCTGCTCTCCTCTTTGCTTCCATTATCTTATGCTTTACTTCTCTTTTCTTTGTACCTCTCATATGACTCCCTCGTCCTATTTTGTAACCAATCCGTGAAAGCTCGCTTCTTCTCTTCTACACCCTTCTTTGCTTCCTCATCCCACCACTCGCTACCCTTCCTTCTATTTCCTTCCGCCCTCCTTGTTCCACACACCATTTTTGCACAACTTATGACTCCCTTCTTGAACCATCCCCATCCCTCCTCCGCTCCTAGTTCTACTCTATCCTTCACTCCCTCCCACTCCTCTCTCAGCTTCTTCTTGTACTCCTTTTCTTTCTCATTTAAGTAGTTCACTCTAAGCACATCCCTATATAGAGATGAAATATTTATCTAATTATACATGTGTTTATTTTTATTTATTTATTTATTTATTTGTTCTTATCTACTTATTTCTTCGTAAATTGATTAATATTCTTGCTCTTTTATTTGTATTTATCTATTAATTAGTTTTATTTGTTTATGTATTTGTTTGTGTATTTTTGTATTTATGTATTTGTGTATTTATGTATTTTGTTTGTATCTATGTATTTGTTTGTTTAATCTCTTTATTTGTTTATTCATCTCAACAAATGTTTAGATTTATCTTTATGCTT